>NW_028261391.1:69173078-69370578 GCF_051295495.1 Thamnophis sirtalis
ATTCTTTTCTAGAAGACCAAGGTCATCTTTTGTCTCCGCACTTTTACACCTGACCGGAAGCAGCTGAGTGGAGATGACAGTGTGGAAGAAGAAGATTGGACCATGTGATGGATTGTGGGTGGGGACAACATCATGAATTTTTAACTGGGTGGGATTCTGACGTAATTTCCAGAATTGGGATTCCACAGATGTGCTAAGATGTCTGCTTTATTAAATTGGAACTTTAAGGATCATTTTGCCTTGGACTCTGATTTAATTCTACATGATACTTGGAACGCTGACATGCAGTTGATCAGCTAGCAACAATAATTTGTTAAGTGAGTCTGGCTTCCCCATTCATTTTGCTTGTCAGAAGGTCGCAAAAGGGGATCATAAATATGAATCTGGTGCCAAGCATCTGAATTTTGATCCCATGACCACGGGGATGCTGCAAAGGTCATAACTGTGAGAAATGGTTCTAAGACACATTTTTCAGGGCCATTGTAAATTTGAACGGTCTTTGTAACTTTGTAACTTTAATAAGATTTGTATGCCGCCCACTCCCTTGGGACTCTGGGCGGCTCACAACAAAAGTAAAAAACATATAAAAATTTTAAAAATACAATTGTTAAAATTAATCTATCATCCATTCAACCAAATGGGGCTGGATATTCATCAACAGCCCCATGCCTGCCGGAACAGCCAGGTCTTGGTTGCTTTACGGAAGGCCGGGAGAGTGGTGAGGGTCCGGATCTCGGCGGGTAGCTCGTTCCACAAGGCCGGTGCAGCTACAGAGAAGGCCCTCCCTCGGGGAGCCGCTAGGTCACTACATGAACTGTTATAAGTTGAGGACTACCTGTACTTTTCTTTGCTCTAGTTAACGATTTTAATACATGTTACATGATACATGAATATCATCTTAAGTTTTAGAACTTTACCAACAAGTGTGAGCACATGAATCCAAGAGTTTTGCAATCCATCTTTCACACTGAAAATCAATACAGAGAGAGATTTGATGCAGATGATGTCTTACTTATTTTTTGAACTTTAAAAGTTCTGAAGCAGCGTACATTCATTATAAAATACACTATATAAACAAAAGAAAAGAAAAATAATTTAGAATTTTATTAAGAAATCTCCTATATTGGCTAAGTGGTCAAATTCACTGTCCATTCTCAAATAGATGCCTCTCAAGGATCATTACTAAAAAAATATATGCTGTGGCCATATACACTAAGAATTCCAGCCGAACCAAGAAGAATGGTATTGGATTATTCTGCATTAGTTTTAACATGGACCAATCTCCCCTGGAAAAGGGTTTGAAACCTGATTAAAATGGGGTTATCTAATCAATGAAGAAAACTATGGAGAAAATCCATCTTGTGATCACTGGGAGTCAAAAGTAACTTGAAAGCACATAATCAGTTCTTAATCATTCATGCTGTGCTACAAGCATTTGTATAAAACCCATCTCAGTACAATTTTATAGAAAAGAAATTGCTTTTATGCTTTTTCCCCCCAAAGAAGAACATTTTGCCATCTTATAGGAGGTGCTTGAACTTTTTAGGTAAAAGATCATTGAGGTTCAAGGGTGACATGTAGGTTCAGAATTTATGGAAGGAGTAAGACTGATATCCTGTTACACAAAATTGGTACAAGAGAGTATTGAATACAAAGCAGTTTAGAAGAACCTGCTGCTTTTTTAATGGAAACGATTATAGTAGTAATCTGTTTGGAATCTCCATGTTCCCCATAAGAAACCTCACTCCAGCACTCTAGTTAGTTTGGATCAGGAGTGTCAGTCAAACCTGCGTCGTCACATGATATATCGGGACTTTTTCCCCTTTCGCTAAACTGGGAGGGGGCGGGACCAACATGTGACACATCCGGCTCATGGGCCGCGAGTTTGACACCCCTGGTTTGGATGAAAGAGTGGGTTTTGAAATAGAAGGACGCTGGATTTAATTTAGAAGATCATAATCTGTGATTTGGCTTGTTTGTTATATTTGGTGCGATAAAGTGAATATAGACTTTAAAAACCATTATTTCAGAGACGTTAAACGTATGAGTACAGAATAAATATTTAGATTTGACCACAGTTTAATGGTGAGTTTTCCAATTGAATTCAGGTGAATTATTTGTTGTCACTATGGAGTAATTGATTCTGTTTGGATGATCAGAAAGAATTCAATACAAGAAACAACCAATGCTCTCCGATGAAATTAGGTTTGATTAATTGCTTTTGGGGGGGGCTTGTTAAGGGCTTGAGCTGAATACCACACCTGAAAGGAATCTAGTCCTCCCTAAAACATTTTTCAGCTTGTCTACTTAAAAGTAAAATGACTAAGACAAAAAGTATCATAAAAATTAAAACAAAGTGTGCATATTGGGTAATAATTGTATTTAGTTAATTTCAACAGGAAAAAAATGGGGTGAAAATGTCTACCTCAATAGGATTCAGGACACAGAATCGTTTCCTTCCTCTCTCCACTCTACCACAAATTTATTGGGTAATTACCTATCCATTGTACTGTGAATAAAGTGGAATTGGACACCTAGATCATAGGTTTATGCCAGTGACATGCAGTGAGGTTTATGGCTGGTGAGGCAGTCCTCTCCCCCGACACCCCACTAACTAAAGCATTTTCTTTCTCCCGCCTGAGTCTAAAGCACTTTCTTTCGCCCGCCTGTGCTCGCGGCAGAGCTCGGGCGGGCTGCCGCGAGCACAGGCAGGCGAAAGAAAGTGCTTTAGTCAGTGGGGTGTCGCGGGAGCGGAGAGAATGCCTGAGCATTGCATTTATTAAAGAAAAAAGAAAAAAAGGAGATTTGAAAGAAAAGAGGGAGCATGGGGTGGGGTGGGGCATCAGAAACGGAGAAAGAGAGGAGGAAGAGTGAGCGCGACGCTGCAGCTTTAGAGTTTAGAGTTGAAGACTCAAATGCGCCCTCTACTATGAGGCAGGGGAACTGCATGCCTCAACTACCTCGGGATTTTTTAGGCTTTTAACCCTCGCTTAACTCTGCTCGAGCGCCTAAAGAGTCAGACTAGATGAGACATGCAGTTCTCCTGCCTCACAGTAGAGGGTGCTTTTTTAGAGGCTTTTTTAAACAGGCAGCCATTCACGGTGTGGCAGCAGCTAGCTAGCCTAACCTCAGCACTCGCCTTTTCCCCTTTTACATTTTTTTTCCTTTTCATGATTGACAGTGGTGAGGCTGTGCCCCCCCCCCTGCCTCCCCCGACTGCACATCACTGGTTTATGCTCCAGATATTCAGGGAAATACTTTTCCTAGTAAATGAAAGAAACATTTTGAGTATTTGAGTATTTGAAAATTTATTTATAGGCCGCCCTTTTCCCTGGGGGGACTCAGGGCGGCTTACAACTCATGGGGAGGGGAATACAAACAATAACACATAAGAACAATACATAATTAAAAATAGAACACAACATTCATACCGTTCGGGTGGGGTGAGTTACATTCTTTAACCCCAGGCCTGACGGGATAGCCAGATTTTAAGGGCTGTGCGGAAGGTCTGGAGGGTGGTGAGGGTACAAATCTCCACGTTTCCTTCCTTATCACTTTTTCCTAGATACAGTCCCATATCCACTGGTTGCTGTTGGGAGATGGGGGGGTTGTTTTGAAAAAAAAATACTTGGTCCTTCATCCCTCACTTACAAAATAAGAGCGAAACTGAAACCAATTAATTCTGGACACATCTAAAATGCAAATATCAGCCAACAGCCTGTTTTCTGGTAACAGATTTGTACCATTTCCATTGATGTACAAAAGGGGCATTAGGCCTCCTTTTCTTCCTTCGAAGTATCAAGATGGGCCAACTCATTAGAATCTTTTCCAACTTTATCCAGGGACCAGCTGTTCCGACAGCACAGTTGGTATTTAGCAATGGCTGGCGTTTACAAATTGCAGCCAACCGGGGAAGGGAGGAAAATTATTGTCAGTCTACCCCAAATGTGCTGACAGGGATTGTATCTGTATCTGCTGTATAAGGAGTTTTAAAACAAACAAACAAACAAACAAACAATGCTTGCTTTGGATTTCTTCTAGCGCAATAGAATCACTTCAAAGAATTCCTTTTTTCAAGAGAACAGCACTGAATACAGATGTAAAAAGAAATTGAGCACAACAAATCACGGAGTCTGCCTTAATTTCAGATCTAGATGTTATTACAGTTTAGACCAATTGTTCACAAGCCAATCTAAAATATTTCAGGCAGGAAGTCCAAAAAGAATGGGCTGCATAATGATTAAATTTATTGTTGTATATTTTTCAATATCATCATCCTTTGATGATAGAAGCAACTTCCTGTCTGCTTCCTCCATAACATAGAAGAGTACAAAATATGAATAATGACAGGGATTAGATGAGTTTTTGAAGGAATTTCAGTAATGCCACATATTTTGGGTGACGACACAAATAGCAATAGCAATAGCAATAGCAGTTAGACTTATATACCGCTTCATAGGGCTTTCAGCCCTCTCTAAGCGGTTTACAGAGTCAGCATATCGCACCCAAGGTCTGGGTCCTCATTTCACCCACCTCAGAAGGATGGAAGGCTGAGTCAACCCTGAGCCGGTGAGATTTGAACAGCCGAACTGCAGAACTGCAGTCAGCTGAAGTAGCCTGCAGTGCTGCATTTAACCACTGTACCACCTCAACTCATAAGTGGAATATAGCAGTCTTTTCCATTATATTGTTAAGGTTTTTCATTTAATAACATTTTTTCATTAAGATTTATTGAATAGCTACAATATTTAGTTTTACTCTGCTAAGCCATAAACCAGTATCTACAAATCTAAACAGCTGCATTAACACACCACTTTTAAGGAAGCTAAACCAAAACTACCATACTGTTTAATGTGTTGTATAACTATTCTTGATATCTTCAAAGGGCTATTTCTGGACAACTAAGAACCACAGAAAGTTATTTGGGTTTCCTAGGAAGATATTTTAGATTATAGAAAGCTGTAGTGGATGTATCTTTAATGCCATCCAACATTGATCTTTTATTCCCTCCCTCCAGCAGGTGGATATATTATTACCAAGCCACAGATGAAGCAGCTTTATGCTTTGCTGTTTATAATAGGCCTTCAACAGTCCCCTTGTCTGGTGATCATGAATTTGGAGGAAAGCTGCTCTGAAGGAGAAGGATTAAAGTAATAAGGGCCAAAGGAGATTAGTTGATACACTCCTGTTTAACATTTTTATTGAGTTATAAAATACAAAAGTAAATAGAAAAGCAGTGGGGAGGAAAAAGGAAAAGAGAAATGGAGAAGGATAAGAAAGAAAGAAACATTAAGTTCGGATTTATATATTTATTATTTATTTATTATCAAAATGTATATGCCGCCCAATCCCGGAGGACTCTGAGCGGCTTACAAAAAAAAAGAGAGAAAAAGAGAGGGAAAAAAGACAGTTTAAAATAGCAATATCTCATACATTCATTCTAATCAGGGCTGGACCTCAACAATGAGGTCAACAGCCCCAGGCCTGCCGGAATAGCCAGGTTTTTACAGCTTTCCTGAAGGCCATGAGAGAGGGTATGGTCCGGATCTCTGGGGGTAGCTGATCCCAAAGAGTCGGAGCAGAGATTCTCTCTGTTGCAGTAAAATAAGGCATTAACATCAGTGGTGGGATTTTAAAAAAATTACTACTGGTTCTGTGGCTGTGGCTTGGTAGGTGTGGGGAGGAAGGATACTGTAAATCTCCCTTCCCTCCCCACTCCAGGGTAAAGTTACTGCAATATCCCCATTCTCTCCTGATCAGCTGGGACTCGGGAGGCAGAGAATAGATGGGGGCGGGGCCAGCCAGAGGTGGTATTTACCGGTTCTCTGAACTACTCAAAATTTCCACTATCGGTTCTCTAAAACTGGTCAGAACCTGCTGAATACCACCTCTAATTAACATCAAATCACAACTTTTTCCCTTTTCCTAATAATATGAACCAACAATTTCTGTAAATGTCTATTGATCTCCTTGATAAAACCCAAAATCAAAGTTTCCTTCTTTTCCAACTTCAAGCATGAAGTTGAGAAGTGGGCTCCAACTGGAAACAAAAGTACTTATGATCTTTTCTTTAATCAAAGCAGTCACTTTTGCCACTTAAGCGAACTCCATCAACTTCTGCAACCATTTGTCCACAGAGATTAATCGATGCACTCCTGATAAATTCCTTTCCTGTCCTTCAAAAGAAAAAAAATATTGAGCAGTAACTTGATCACAGGAATCAATCTGCTTCAAAGGTGACCAGGAAAGCCTGCTCAATAAAAAAAAATATTTTAGGTATTCAGTGAAGATGCTTCTCTCTCTCTCTTTTTTTTTTTTCCCTATTGATTACTTTTCTGGAACAGTCTGAAGTGAGGGAGAAGATAGTAGAAAATATGAAAGGTATGGTAGAATGCAGCCATCAACCTACCTTGGTCAGAAATTTGAATTTTATTGTCTTGCAGCTTTTCTTAGTACCTTCCATGCATAAGCTGATTGGTTTGTTCCTTTTAAAATGGGGAAATTTAAGCAACAGTGAAAATGCAATACAGAGTTGTAATGTGCATTGAACCTCTTTGCATCACTGACATTGCTACCCATTTTTCCTCAATTCATGTCTTGACTGTAGTCAAAAATGAAAATGAGTTGATCCATTGCCTACACAAATTGCATGCTTAATACACAACCCAGCAAATGCATCTTGGCAAGGCAATGCCTGCCAAAAACAGATCAAACAAAATACTCCAATATCTAAAGTTCTAGCAGTCTAATTCTCAAATAAATGCATTGGAAACTCACCCATGCTTTTTTCTTCTTCTTCAGCAATGCAGGAGAATTTCCTTTTCATGTTTTCCTGTGGGATATAATATCTGTTACCTAGATACAGATGATTATTTGAAGCATTAATAACACTTACCAGCTGATGACTCCAGAAGATAAAAGTACTCATTTTTTTTCCTAATACAGATCACTTAAAAATATTCATAGATCATAATACTGGATCGGAAATTTAATTACTGAATACGTTAACGGACTTGCAATACGTCGGGATATTAAAGCTCTGTAGATATTTTAAGTTGATCAGCTGGAAACCTTTCAGACTATTTTTTTTTAAAAGGCTGGTGCTGCAGAAACAGGTTAAGTGTCCCTTGATAACTTTGTGTTTTTCAAAAGTACATTTTAAAGGAAGCTGCTGAATATGCAGAGATACTAAAATAAAAATTGATTGGCTTGAAGTGTACATGGGAAGTTCATGCTTAGCTTTGGACATCCTCACCTTATGTCCATGATTGAGCTTAAAGTTTAGTTGCTAAGCAAGGTAGTTAAGTAGTTTTTGCCCCATTTTATGACTTTTTGGCTGCAGTTGTTCAGCAAATCCCTGCAGTTGTTAAGTGAAACATATAATTCTTTTTTTTAATAAGTTTTTTTTATTTTCAATTTTCAAAACAAACACAACACATACAATCTTCCTTTCTTACATACTGTAGAAAGTGTATCAGTTGGTTATAAAAGACTTTCGTGCATCTCTTCCACAGTCATCAAGCATAATTCATATTAACTCAAGTATTTTAACTCAGATATTTATACATATTACCATCATCATACCTCCATTTTCATTTGACTATAGTTGTTTAAACATCCTTCATCATAAAATATACCAAGATTTAATACCACATTTAATATACCACATACTGGCATTTCATTTACTATTTCTAAAATCCTCCAATAACACTGAATCCTTATGTCCTATTCTAGCTAAACATCCATAATATTTAGTAACAAAATTTTCTAATCCTCCTTTCTAAATCACTGTTTACAATTCACATCCAGTTTCCTTGTTGTACACATACATACATACATACATACATACATACATACATACATACATACATATATGTTGTTATCATTATCCCTTCTTTATTTGACTATATCCATATCATTTCCCCCCCTAGTAATCAAGACTTAACTAAATCTAACTTAATTCATTATTATTATTATTATTATTATTATTATTATTATTATTATTATTATTATTATTATTATTATTATTAACCTTTATATATAATCCAAAAGTATTTCTAATCTTCCTTTCATGGGTGCCACTCAATATTCATATCCAGTTATTAGTAATCATAACACTACACATTGTATACATTATTATCATTATCAATTATGTATTTAACTATACCTATTATCACTAAATTTCACTAAGTTTAGCTAGTTTTAAATTATACTCTTCCATCTATCAACCTGTATCTTTCCAGTAACAAAACCAGGTCATCTCTTTTGCCATTTGTGGCATCTCAGTCCTCTGATCATCTCCTTAATCAGCTTTGTATGGACTCCTCTTAGCAACTCTTTGCTTATAAGATCTCTCATATAATTTTGATGCCCTTCTTCTGTTTCCTTGATCTGCTTATCTTTGATTGTTGGTGGTGTTATCAAAACTATTGCTAATAAGGTTTCTCTCTTTGAGTCCATAAATTCTTTTATTTTTTTCCTCTTCTAAATCTTCCCCTCCATATTCCTCTTTCAGTATTCCACTCTTTCCATTTTCAGAAACAAACCAATCACCATAAGTATCAGCAATTTTAATTTCTTTATATTCATTTTCCTCTTTGATTTTTTGGATTTTAACCGCCCCTTTTTCCATTTGATGAACATCTTCAACTTCTCCGTCATATTTTACTGTTAGATGCACTAAGTAATCCAACTTCTTCTCTATCCTCTCATTTGTATTTGATAATTTCTGTGTTTCTGAGTATATCTTTTGCAGATTTAAAACTTCTTTCTGATGCTGAAATTGCGCCCTGTTTTCCAGATGACAAACTGCAACTCTAGCTTAGAAGGTTTTAGCAGAATTAAGCGTCACAATAATATTTCACCCCTCTCTGGCCAAGAATCTACTTCAAAGGAATAGTCTGTGTGCCTTTCTTCTTATCATTCTATAAACAAGCTGTGAGTCCTTGAAGTGCCAAGCCAGGATAATCAGTGAAAAAAGTACTTCGTTTCCAATACACAAACATTCGAGTAGCAGCCTTATGATGTTAGAATGTTACCACTTCTTTGTTTCTTTTTTATATCTCTTTGTATTTCAAGTTTTAAAAAAAAAGGTCCGATTCTTAAATGAGTTAGAAAAACACCCACAGTAATAAAAGAGGAAAGTTTTAGTCCATATATTACAGAGAATAGTCAAAGAAAAAAAAATAGAAGAAGGAAACTTATTCCATTCATTTTAAAAGGTTTGCATAAATTCCACCTGAAAAAATAGCATTTAAAAAGTAAGATAACCCACTGTTCAAAACCAGTCCAAATTTAATTCCGCCACTTATTTCTTCGGTTCTCCAATTTAAATTAGTTTTAAGTATTTTTATAGGCAGTCACTTTTAAAACAGTAAAAATTCCTCACCAGCTGAAAACACTTTCTCTTTCCGTATCCTTCCATTTTGGAGCCGCCCCGACCTCACCAGCCATTTGGCTGGATTTTTTGTCACCGGCTTGAAGAGCTTCTCTTGGATCAATCAGAGACTTTGCGATGTCCCTGTGATCAGCAAGATGTATTCTTCCTGTTCACCATCTCTACGGGATGGTTTAGGTCTGTTTAGACCACCCAGAGACAAAAGTGTCTCTGAGATCGCACGCCGTGTCGTCGTGACTTCGTCTCCTCCCCTGAAACGTATAATTCTTAAGTGAATCTGGCTTCCTCCATTAACTTGTCAGGAGACTGCTGGGAAGGTTACAAATGGTTAATCATGTGACCCTGGGACAGTGCAACAGGCATAAATACATGCCAGTTGACAAATGCCCAAATTTTGATCACATGACTACAGGGACGCTGCAACAATTGTAAGTGTGAAAAACATTCATAAGTCACCTTTTTCAATTCCATTGTCACTTTGAATGGTAACTAAATAAATGGTTCTAAGTTGAATGACTACCTGTAATGGAAGATCTATAGATCTTTCTATTCCTAAAGAAAGGAAGTTTTGTTGTTACGTAAGAAAAATGTTCAGCTTTTACAAGACAAAGTTGCATTTCCCATCAACAATCAAGCTTAGGACATTTTTAACTTGATTTCTAACTTGTATCTTTGATTCTTCTAGCTTTTTTTACCTTTATTCAATTCAAAGGAGGTTGCTCAGAAGAAGTGGGTTATATTATACCTGTTAGGGCTATGCCCAGGGGTGAAATGTAAAATTTGTTGATGTAAAAGTTATCTGGGCATGGCTTGGTGAGCATGGCTTAGCGAGGGGTCAAGTGACCGGGTGGGAATGGCCAACTCTTTTTAATTTTTAAAGCATCTTTACTACTTATTTGCCTGAACCAGTAGTAAAAAATGATTTAAGAAGTGAAAAAAAAAAGGTTCAGCTGTGCCATGTGATTGTGGGAACCATTTTTTTCACTTTTTAAAGCATTTATTTACTACCAGTTCGGGCAAATAGGTAGTAAAAAATTCTTTTAAAAGTGGGAAAAGAAAGTTTCCCACGATCGCACGTCATAGCTGATTGTCATGGAATCTTTCTTTTTTTCTTTTTAAAGCATTTTTTTCCTGCCTATTTGCTCGAACCAGCAGGGGAAAAAAGCTTTAAAAAGCCAAGGGAAAAAAAACCTTTCCAACGATTGCCCAGATCAGCTGTGAGGCGCACGATTGTCGGAAGCTTTTTCCCCACTTTTGAAAACATTTTTTTCCTGCCAGTTTGGGTGAATAGGCAGAAAAAAAAATGCTTTTAAAAGCAAAAAAAAGCTTCCGGAGATCGCGGGGCTGACAGCTGAGTTGCACGATTTTTGGAAGCTTTTATTTTTACTACTGGTTCTCAGAACCAACAACAATCGTCCCTACCAGTTCGCATGAACCAGTAGCATTTCACCCCTGGCTATGCCATATTGTTGCTACAAATAGTGTTGACATGCATGGGAGATGGAATCATAAGCAGCTTGCTACCAATTACTATATATCATCATCCATAAAGATGCCACATTGTTTTGCCATCTCCACTCCATTGAAATCCTGCAGATCCAAAGCTGGGAGAATTTCGTGGTTCCTGGGAGCAGCTGAAAAATACCTCTATTATACTTCTCTTCCCACAAATTGTAATAAAGATCCTCATATTCTTTTTCTAGAGCGCATTTTGAGCAACTAGAGTCTATAGTAAGTCATGGAAAATTTCATCGAGTTCCGTTTAAAGAAAGACAGACTGTATTTGTAGGCCACCAGACATTGGAGACATTAGAGCCGAGGTGGCGCAGTGGTTAGGGTGCAGTACTGCAGGCCACTTCAGCTGACTGCTATCTGCAGTTCAGCGGTTCAAATCTCACCAGCTCATGATTGACTCAGCCTTCCATCCTTCTGAGGTAGGTGAAATGAGGACCCAGACTGTGGGGGCGATATGCTGACTCTGTAAACCGCTTAGAGAGGGCTGAAAGCCCTATGAAGTGGTATATAAGTCTAACTGCTATTACTAACTGCTATTGCTATTAGATACATTCTTTCTGACTGAAAAGTGTACTATGCAGAGATGGCTGCTCCCTTGGAGTTTTATTTAAAAATTAAAAATACTAGGACACCTGAGATAAAGTGTTACTTTTTGCGTGGAACAAACCTGCATATCATTTTAAAGATAACACTCTTTATTTCAAAGGCCATTTTGAAGAGAATTGAATATTTAGATCTGATTGGAGTTAACTGTGGGGGTGACAATTTACCAACAACTTACTGTGAATGTGTCCTTTTATTTTCTTTGTATCTTCTTGCATATTTGTATTAGTTTTATATTTTTAAGATTGTCAAATGGCTAAATAAATAATGAGTATTGTCATCCCACCATGCTATGCAGCCCGGGCTGCCACTCACTTTGGGGGGACAGGATGGGAGACTGAATACCTGCACCAGAAGGGGATTGTTCTACCGCCGCACCAGTTGCTAGTCATTACTTTTAAAGCCCTACATGGTATCGGACCTGGTATTTGAGAGACCGTCTCCTGCCAATTACCTCCCTTCGACCAATCAGATCCCACAGATTAGGTCTCCTCCGGATACCATCAGCTAGTCAATGTCGACTGTCGACCCCCCGGGGGAGGGCCTTTTCTGTGGCTGCTCCGGCCCTCTGCAACGATCTCCCCGTGGAGATTCGGACCCTCACCACCCTTCAAGCTTTCCTCAAAGCCATCAAGACCTGGCTATTCCGGCAGGCCTGGGGCTGATGAGTTCCCAGCCCCACTTGAATTGCGGATTGTTGTGTAGTTTTTAATTTGTCTTTGTATCCTGTTTTGTCTCGTTCGTTTTTGTATTGCTCCCTTCCCCATGTGTTTGTTTGCCGCCCTGAGTCCCTCCGGGAATAGGGCGGCATACAAGTATAATAAATACAAATACACCAGACACCCTACTTCCAGCTGATAGCTTAAACTGTTGTTCAGATTTGGAGCATGCGAACTGAACTGCTCTCAGCATCTGTGCCTGGGATAAGCCTACATTCCAATTAAGCCTGCAGGAGCTGTTGGTGGCATGCCAAGGGGGTGGGGAGAAGCCAGAGGTGGGTTCCTGCCAGTTCGCACCTATTCAGTAGAACCGGTTCGTCAAATCTACCGAACCGGTTAGAAGAGGTTCCACCAGTGGACCCGGAAAGCAGGCCACACCTACAGAAGAGATCCCAATTTTTTTTGAAACCCACCACTGGGAGGAGCCATGGTAACTCTTAAATGGTGGAGGGGAGCACTCAGCGGTAGCTCTGAATTCAATTCACTCTGATTTTTGATGGTTAGAATGCTCCAGTGCATAAAGGAGAACAATAGAATCTACACTTTGAACTAAGGTTGGTTTGTTTATTCCTTGTTTACCAAACCAGAACCTGACAATTATCCTATCCTATCCTATCTATCCTGTCCTGTTCTATCCCGTCCTGTTCTGTCCTGTACTGTTCCGTCCTGTCCTGTCCCATCCCCCTCCACCCCACCTCACCCCATCCCATCCAACATCTTTTAGCATTTATAGTATGCATACTGAAATGTATTAAGAGATCCTCTGGATAAATAGAAAGTCTTTTGATCAACCTGTTACATCAATAAACACTTACGTATAATTGTAATATGCTAAAGAGGTGTGATATAGGGTTAGCTAAAAAAAAGAAAGATACAAAGAAAATGTTAACCGTATCGAGTGATGGGAGAAGGCCACGAACACAAAACTGACAAAAATATGATTCATGACTGTTCTATAACACAAGGCCATGTTCCAGTTTTTGAGAAGACAAATATAAATCTTCATAGAATGCATTGCATAGCTCTATGATTTATTTTTGTGGCTCTGGATTTTAATGGAAAGCAAGACAGATTTTTCTCAAAGATGAGGAATTGAGAATCAGGAAACCTTATAAAGTCAATCTCATTGTTTTATTATTCTGCTCAACTGTTTGGAGGAGCAAAACATGCTGATATTCCCAATAAGGATCATAATCGGAGAAGAAGAAAATTCAGTCTCTAGCCATACTTGGTATATGGGTAAGATCCCATCGCTGTACATTCATAAATGAAGAGTAATAAATGAATCCGCTTTAATTTTAAAAGACTCATCTCTGCACAATTTAATCTTTACTGAAGCAGGCTAATTCTGCTACCTGTCAGCAGTTCAATTTTGACCAGCTCAAGGTTGACTCAGTCTTCCATCTTTCTGAGGTCGGTAAAATGAGGTGGGGGGCAAAATGTTGACTTTCTAAACCACTTAGAGAGGGGTATAAAGCACTGAATACGCCTAGTGCTATTGCTATCTTTCTATTCAGAAGTGTATTGTATCTTTGAGCAAAATGCAATAAAGCCTGCCTTTCACATGGTAATTTTTGCATGGTTCTTTGAATTCATTTCACTTTCCTCATTCCATGAGGAGGAAGACATAGAGCAATAATGATTGCTAATGGCATCATTTGTTTATGAATTTACTGCCATTCAACAAAGATACAGGCTTTATGTACTGAAGCTTACCAGTTTCTGGCAATTCCAGGTGGGATGGTAAATATCAGTTTTTGTGAAATCCTAAGAGCCATTAAACAATGCAGACAGCTGGGTCAGAGTTTGAAACTCTGAAACTCATATTTTTACATTCAATAGCTTTTGCATATAGACGGTGAAGGCACCATAAAACAGTGTTTCCCAACCTTGGCAACTTGAAGATGTCTGGACTTCAACTCCCAGAATTCCCCAGCCAGCATTCGCTGGCTGGGGAATTCTGGGAGTTGAAGTCCAGACATCTTCAAGTTGCCAAGGTTGAGAAACACTGTCCTAACCACTGCTAGGGAATTCTGGGAGTTGAAGTCCGGACATCTTCAAGTTGCCAAGGTTGGGAAACACTGCCATAAAAAATACTGCTTAATTACAGCATTTAGACCAGTGATGGGATTCAATTATTTTTACTATCTGTTCTGTAGGTGTGGCTTTGTGGCTGTAACAGAGGAAGGGATACTGCAAAATCCACATTCCTCCCCACTCTCAAAATTTCTGCTATCGGTTCTCCAGAACCTTTCAGAACTGGCTGAATACCATCCCTGATTTTTGACACATTGAATCGTGTTGCAAGATTTGCTAAGTCTTTCTTGACAGTCTTAAGCTGGTACTTTGAGTCCAATTTTACTTTGACGCCTTGCTTCCCCATGGAGTATTAGTGTGCGGTGTGCTTTTTATAAATAATTTTCCTAATTCATAAAAATGTCAATGGGTCTTCATGTGAATCATATCCAGATTTAAAAATTTAGAATTGTCTCCTGGATATTAGGTACTAAACGTTATGCCAAAGGATATGGTAGAACTATACAGAGTTTTTGAATACTGATTGCTTTTCCTCAAGGCTACTTAACTTTGAAAAGCAAATGTGACATTATAATCACTTTAATTCATCAGTCCTGATTGCTCTGTCCACATGCAGTAACCAAAAAAAAAGGTCTTTTTTCACAAAATGAAATGTTGACACTTCCAGTCAACTCTACCCTTTGTCAGCACTAGTCAAAACTGGAGGCAACTTGTCAAAGTAAGCAACAAGGAAAATGGCACCATGTCTGTAAAAGAACACTGAGTTGTGAAGATTAATTCAAGGGCCTTTTCCCAGACCTGACATGATGGAAACCATCGGAGATGAAACTCTTAGCCTTATTCAGTATTGTTCTCAAAATGCTCTGTAGCATCCCCCTGCAATGCTGTACAAATATTTAGCGTCACTGTGACACAATTTCCGTAGTTGCTATGCTAGTTAAAATAAAATTGACGCATAGCACAAATCTCACTTTTTTGAATGTATAGAAGAGCAACATAGAAGAACAATATTCATTTAATCACAAAAAATGTGCATTCTTTGATCTTTCTCTTTTAAAATCTTACTATCTGACAGACCATTTCATCAGGTTAAATATTTTCTTTTACTTTGAAAAGCCTGTGGAATAGTCAGACTTTGAAAAGTGATGTTCATCATTATATACTTGGTTGTGACCTTAAGTGAGAATAATTTTCTTTAAAAGGGGAGCATCACACGTTTCTTATTTTTGATAGTATTTGTCTGCTCTGGAGAATACAAAATTGGGCCCTTGTGCAAGATTTCAGCTTGTCTTTCATCATTCACACAAGCCTGCTAGGTTCTTCCTTAATTTCAGTTTCAGAGCACCTGTAAAACTGACTTTGCATTCTCTAAGACTCTACAATAAAAAGAATCAAGCTTTTGAAACTGACATTCAGGACAGACTCTAATGGAAAATGATGAAGGATTTTTGAGGAGCTATTACATACTGTACATTGTCAGTGAATCCAAAGATCATTTCTTTCTGAGATGCTTTTATAGTATTTAAGGGCATTAGATGATAGTAGAGGTATTCTGTACCCATTGTTGAGAATATTTTGAACTCTAATGGAAAGATCAGAGAGCTACAACTTCTCTGCCCTACACGTGACTGCCATGTAGTCTTTCTTTCTCTCTCTAGCTCCTTCTCCTTTCTCTGTCTCAGGGGATTAACTCATAGAATTCTTGAGGATCATGCCACTAAAATTCTATAGGACGTTTTCTTCCCTAACAGAATAAGACACGCCCCCCCATTACTTCCCACAAACAGAAATGGGGTGGATCTTCATCCTACCAAATTTATTGAAATCACAATGCTTTCAGCATGGAACTGGAATTTTGGGTTCCACCCAGGGGTGGGTTCCTACCAGTTCTAACCTCTTCTATAGAAGAGGTTCCACAAATCTATAGTGCTGCTTAGAACCGGTTCCAGCTCCCTCCCCCCGCCCGTCCGGACATCATCAAGATGAAGAGTGAGAGGAGGAATTTTGGGAGTTGAAGTCCACAACTCTTAAAGCTGTCAAGTTTGAATATCCCTGGGGTTTTTTTCTAAAGGGGTGCAAGGGTCTTGTAACTTGACAGCTTTAAGACTTGCACACTTCAATGCCAGAGTTCCTGAGCCAACATGACTGGAGGAGGAATTCTGGGAGTTGAAGTCCACAAGTCTTAAAGCTGTCAGGTTTGAACACCCCTGGGTTTTTTTTTCCTAAAAGGTTAGGGGTGCAAGGGTCTTGTAATTTCACAGCTTTAAGACTTGCGTGCTTCAAATGCCAGAATTTCTGAGCAAACATTTTGGCTGCTAAGCAAGAGTGTTGTTAAGTGAGTTTCACCCCATTTTACAAGTTGGCCACGTCCTCCCAGTCACATGGGTGCCAAACCACTCCCACTCAATCACATGGCCAGCAAGCCACTCCCACAAAGCAGACCACACCTACAGAAGAGGTTCTAAAAATTTAGATCTCTAGTAGATTTGATATTTGCTCTTCAACACAGTCACTTGACTTGATTATTGAATGATTATTCTTTCTTGGTGGCAACTCAAGTGCTAAATATCTTGCCAAAACACTATTGCGTAGATAATGGAAGAAGGAGAAGGACGAGTCATATTCAGTGGTGTGTTTTAAGGATGTTAAATAGGATAATAGGGACCCTAATTGCCCTACATGTGAACTACAATTTTAATACGTGGTGTCTGCTAAGTGCTCACAAACTTCATAGAAATATTTCCTTATTAACCTTTTTTATTGTAATTTAATTCAATGCTTTCTATAATAAAAGCTAATTTTATATATAGAACTACTCCTTCTCACTCAATTTCTTTTGGCAAGAAAACCTGAGATCATATTATATAGTTGGGATTGTTGACCATTAAACATTTGTTTAAAATTCTTTCTTCTGGACACATCCTTCTTAGTTTATTTTGCTGTTGTTGTTTAATAATACCTTAATTCTTTTAGTTTTGTTTTAAAGTTTGTTTCCATACTATTCTGATTCAATAGTCTTCATGTTTTATATTCCTAATATTCTTTTTAGTTACATTTTGCTGTATGTACACTTATTTATTTAAATCCCATGGTTCTAGCCTATACATCTCCAGTTACATTTACATCTTGATTTGCTCCCTGCTGGTTAATGACTGTAATATTTTTTAATGATACGATAACAAATTAGCTGGTAATATTTCATTTAGGAGCACTTATTCTGATGCAATGTCCCCAATCTTATGGACAAATTATATTTGAAACTGGCATCTATCATTTTCTTCTGAAATGTTAAAATTAATTGGACAATAAAAAAGTATCTGCTGGGTGCTCTAATATTTCCATCACAGCTAATAACCAATGTAGACCATTGGGCTGTAAGATAGCTTCTCTATTCATACTTATTGATGGGTCAGTCTAAACCAGGGGTGTCAAACTGGAAGCCTGCGAGCCAGATTCATCCCATGTAGGCCATGCCCACCTCAGCTCCATGAATTTAAAAAAAATTGTGAAACATCATGTGACAGCAACGTGATGCTGTGGGTTTGACACCCGTGGCCTAAACCTTCGAGAGTGAAAATGGTCCACTTTGCTTCCCATAAAGGGGACGAAACTGATGTGACAATTGATCATCTAATAAGCCTCCTGACTACAATCTGAAAGATATGTGTACATCACACCATCTTTTATGGAAACTCTCAAAGTTCAGCTAGAAGGAAGCAGGTGTTAAAGAATGGAGATCAATGTATGATATTACAGTTGCAAAAAATTTAATCCAATGGAGATATACATCACTTAGGCATGGATATTTGACCTGCAGAAATCCAGACTGCAGAAGATGGCAAGGAAAGAGTAGAAAAATCCACTACCACCTAACTCTCGTGTTCCTTAGTGAACTTTGTAACTTTATGTATGTAGTTTTAGTATCTCCACTTGAGCTATAGTTGGCATCTATTTCAGCATTTTTTTTCAATTTCTATCTTCTCCTCAAGGGCAAGTTTGGATAGAAATTACACCTTTTCTTAGTTCAGATACTACTCCTCTTGATTAAAATATTGCAAAGTATAAGTTGTATATGGCTGAACTCTGTATATAGAAAAAAGTAAGCTGGTCCTATCTTCTCTTTAATATTTGTTTGCATCAGTCGGCAGAGAAGTCCAACATTGAACAGTTAGCTAAATATAAATTACTCTAGAATCAAGATCTGGGTTTTCTTGAAAAGTTTAATGGACAATGAATTCAGAATGAAAGCAAATGAAAGCAGAATCAAGTCATGGTTGAATCCTAATGCCTGCCTAGATAGATAGATCCATGTTGATTTATCCCTTAACCTGGTCTTTTAGGTCTTCTAATGATGCACTCATCACACTGCAACTGAGTCCACCCAGATTGCTGGTGGTCATCCTCTTCTTCTTCTTTTCTTTCTACTTTCCCAGCATTAAAGCTTTCCCCAGAGAGCTAGATCTTTGCATAATATGTCCTAAGTGTCCTAAGTGGGATAATTTGAGCCTGGACATTTGGATATCAAGTGAGAATTTGATTTATTTATTTGATGATTCATCAGTTTGATTTCTTGACTGTCCATGGTAATCTCAAGATTCTTGACTATCCTATATCAAATAATATCCATTTAATTTATGTAAGCAAAAATGTAGGCTTAATTCTTAAACAACTTTGATAGTTGCATTAACTTTAAGAGTGAAAACTGAGAGTCGCACATGGCTCTTTCGAGCTCCATTTTCACTGGCAGAAGTACCACAGGTCAGTCCTTCACTGCTTCCAGGCAGCCCCATGGGCCAGATATCCAGAGATGGTATTCAGCAGGTTCTGACCAGTTCTGGAGAATCAGTAGCAGAAATTTTGAGTAGTTCGGAGAACCAGTAAATATCACCTCTGCCTCCTGAGTCCCAGCTGATCAGAAGGAAATGGGGATTTTGCAATAATCTTCCCCTGGAGTGGAGAGGGAATTGAGATTTTACAGTATACTTCCCCTGCCATGCCACACCCATCAAGCCATGCCCATAGAACCAGTAGTAAAAAAATTTGAATCCCACCACTGGCCAGATCTAAGTTCCCAATGGGCCAGATTTGGCCCCTGGGCCTTGAGTTTGACACCCTTGCTCTAGATCAATCAGTTCAGTTTAAAAATTAATTGGGACAAGTTATGTCAGCACTTAATTGGAGTGGTGTGGTAGCCTAGAGCAGTGTTTCTCAACCTTGGCAACTTGAAGATGTCTGGACTTCAACTCCCAGAATTCCCCAGCCAGCGAATGCTGGCTGGGGAATTCTGGGAGTTGAGGTCCAGACATCTTCAAGTTGCCAAGGTTGAGAAACACTGGCCTAGAGAGTAAGACATTCACTTCACACTCAGGAGGCTGAGAGTTCAATCCCAAACAGTGGCAGATGCTATTTGGGCGCACAGAGTTTTCTGCTGTGAACTATGCGTAGGCCTCAGGAAGGGCATCCAGCCAGTAAATATTCAGCTCCATTCAGTAACCCTGACTCCACCCTGATACAAGTGTCACACAAAGAAAAAAAAAAGCCAATAATTAATTAGTCAAACTTTGGAATTTACTACCATGAGATGCTGACTACCAACTTGGCTGGCTTTAAACCTGGGTTGGAATAATTCACGAAAATCAAAGGAATCAGTGGCTATTAATCTCAGTGGCAATATGGCTCTTTTGAAGGCAACTGCTGGGAAACTAGTGAGTTTCCTTATGCCCTTGGATGGTCGACCACTTTGAGAACAGACTGTTATATTACATAGCCCAGGCACCCAAGCAAAAAGTCATTGCTGATTTGGTTAAACCATCAGGGCTGCCCTGTGTATAAATCTCACTGAAGTTCACTCTTAGTGTGATAGTTAAGTTTTCACATCACAGGTTCTAGAAACAAATACTTTTTTTCACAAAACTTTAAATATATTTTAAATATATTCAAATGAAACAAATTAGTTAACAATTAAGAGCCGTGGTGGTGCAGTGGTTAGAATGCAGTACTGCAGCCAAGGTGGCGCAGTGGTTAAATGCAGCACTGCAGGCTACTGCTAGATCAGCAGGTCAGCGGTTCAAATCTCACCGGCTCAGGGTTGACTCAGCCTTCCATCCTTCCGAGGTGGGTAAAATGAGGACCCAGATTGTTGGGGGCAATATGCTGACTCTCTGTAAACCGCTTAGAGAGGGCTGAAAGCCCTATGAAGCGGTATATAAGTCTACTGCTATTGCTATTGCTGACTGCCAGCTGACTGCAATTTGGCAGTTCAAATCTCACCAGGCTCAAGGTTGACTCAGCCTTCCATCCTTCCGAGGTGGGTAAAATGAGAACCCAGATTGTTGTTGGGGGCAATATGCTGACTTTGTAAACCACTTAGAGAGGGCTGTAAAGCACTGTGAAGCCGTATATAAGTCTTGCTATTGCTATTGCCAACAATTGCCGAACAAAACTAAATGGAGAATCTCTTTATCTTCCACAATTCTTCAAGACTCAGGTCTCCTACTGGAAAGTTTAAAAGTGCAGCTTATATTATTGTATTCCTATTTTATATATATATATATATATATATATATATATATATATATATATATATATATATATATATATATATATATATATATATATATATATATATATATATATATATATATATATATATATATATTTCAGTTTAAGAAGGCTGCCTTATTCAGGAGAACCATCCTACTTTTTCTGGTTCATTGCATTGCAAAGTAAAACAAAAAGTTATAATGCAATATTTATTTGCAGATATACATTATATTGAAGTTAAAAAAACACCTTCCCAATTTTTAGTGACACAGACCTAGTTTCTAGCCCCCAACCTTCCAAAAAGAAACCATTTTTCTTACAATCTATTTTTTTTTAAAGCAATTTAGGGCAGGTTATGTATTTATTTAACAACCACAAGCCCAGAATTCTAGGTCAAACACACTTCCGTCTCACCTATACCTTCTGTCAATCAACTGCTATTTTCTAACTCATGGTAACTTTTTTGAAATAACTTTGCTCAGTGCAGCACATTTTTAAATCCCCAAAAAAGGAAGGATGAGCCACAGTGGTTTTGGCAGTCAGAATGTTCAGGAGTCCCATAATTGCTCATTTTTGTTTGGGAGCTTGAAAATTGAACAATCATACTTTATTTATTTCTTTTTTACACTAGTAATGAATGATGGTGGCATCAGTCTTAAAGAATTCGTGTATTGTCCTCTCAAAGGAGTGGGATGGGCCTGGCTGTCACTTCATCCAACATGTGTCCTCTCTGTAATGCTCAAAAATTATAGTATTGGAAGGAGTCATGTTGATCACTCCTGTACAACTCCTATTCCATGCAGGAATTAAAATATCCATGACAGATGACTACCACAGTATCCAGTGAAGGGAAACCACTACTGGCTCGGTGATTTCTTCCACTGTGGTATTGTTCTGCTAGGAAATCTTTCTGGATATTCAACCAGAACCAGCTTTGCTGTAAGTGAAATCCTTTATTCCATGCCTGCCTTTGGGGAGAATAATGTGAGAGCAATTGAGCATTCTGGAATCCCTGAAGCAGGAAGCATTAAGCTACTATACTTATATATTTCTTTACTGATACTGTAAATTGTGTGTGTGCATGTGTGTGTAAAGGTAAAGGTCCCCCTTGCACATATGTGCTAGTCATTCCTGACTCTAGGGGGCACTGCTTAGCTTTGTTTCAAAGCCGAAGAGCAGAGCTTTCCAAAGACATCTCCGTGGTCATGTGGCTGGCATAACTAAATGCCGAAGGCACACAGAACGTTGTTGCCTTCCCACAAAAGTGGTTCCTATTTTTATACTTGCATTTTTATGTGCTTTTGAACTGCTAGCTTGGCAGAAGCTGGGACAAGTAATGGGAGCTCACTCCATTATGTGGCACTAGGGATTCGAACTGCTGAACTGCCAACCTTTGTAATTGACAAGCTCAGCATCTTAGCCACTAAGCCACCTTATCTTTATAGCTTAAACATTATCTATCTATCATCTATCTATCATCTATCTATCATCTATCTATCTATCATCTATCTATCTATCTATCTATCTATCTATCTATCTATCATCTATCTATCTATCTATCTATCTATCTATCTATCTATCTATCTATCTCTATCTATCTATCTATCTATCATCTATCTACCTATCTATCTACCTACCTACCTATCTATCTATCATCTATCTATCTATCTATCTATCTATCTATCTATCTATCTATCTATCTATCTATCATCTCTCTCTCTCTCTCTCTCTCTCTCTCTCTATCTATCTATCTATCTATCTATCTAATCTATCTATCTATCAATCTATCTTACACTACTTCACAGTGCTCTACAGCCCTCTCTAAGTGGTTTACAGAGTCAGAGTCTATTGCCCCCAATAATCTGGGTCCTCACTTTACTGACTTCAGAAGGATGTAAGGCTGAGTCAACCATTAGTTAAAAGCAAAACACCTTCAAACAATACAGGAGTATTTCAAATATTCCCATGTCAATTTTTAAAATCTTTTAGAATTCCAGATCAATTAATGTTTAACATACATTGACAGATCCGTTCACTTTTGCAAACAGTCCCTGTTGAACAGCTACGATATTCGGCAGCCGGAGAGTCCGCGTAGCAGCCGGTGGGGTTGCTGTCTAAGGCTAAGCATCTGTTTTTGCAGTCATCTGTGATTAATGCTTTGAAAGGGAAAAGAGGAGCATGAAAGAGGAGCAAAGTCCAGGAGGGCATTTCTTTGAAATGCACCTCGGATCATAGATGAAGCATATTTAGCCGAAAGAGTCAGTTTCATTCAAACTCGCTGATAGTTAGCAAGAGCTTTTAGGAATCAGTTAAGGGGAAGTGAGGTCTTTCATTTATTTTAAAAGCATACCGGGAATCATTAGCCGGTCAGATGAAGAAAAGCAGGGAGCATGCCACTTGTAGTTGAACCATAAAATTTAAATGATTCCCTTTTAGTTTTGTTTGGCAACTGGAAAGAAAATCAGTGTGGCTTTTGAACTGTGGAGTCTCAGCTATGGCCATGCTTTTAAGCATTTCAGACTGAGCAGAACAGAATAACGGAGTTGGAAGGGACCTAGGAGGTCTTCTAGTCCAATCCCCTTTTCAAGCAGGAAATCCTATGCCATTTCAGACAAATGGTTATCCAATCTCTTCTTGAACCAGATTTAGACATAAACCATTCTTAAACCAGATTTAAACCACTCAGATTTCTGAAAAGGTTTGCTTTTAAGGAAAGATTGAACGCCACTAGTTCTTACCTCGTTATGTCGGGGGGAAAATAATTACAAGCGTTTGTTGAGCCCAAAGTGGTGTGGTGGCCTAGAGGTGGAGCTCTCACCTCACAAGCAGAAGTCTGGCCAGCTTGACATCACTTGCTGACGCTCCATTTTCAGTCACAATGGCCTCCTGCAGCCTGTGGGCCAGATCTAAGCACCTGGTGAGCCAGATCCTGCCCGCGGGCTTTGAGTTTGACACCCCTGACTTTGAGGAGTTTGACACCCCTGACTCTCATCATGTGAAGTAGGCAGCCATAAAAGTTTAGCAAGTAAGTAAATAAATAAATACTCACTTCCACTAAATTTTGGCATGTACCTGTGATTGGAGAGATGATTAGATTTTCAAATCGTTTCCAAATTATGGCTCGTGTTCCTTTTTTCTGTGATACACTTAAGTGAAATCGCAAGAGATTCACCAAACTATACTCTGAAATCATTTCCAAACTCATTTTTCTAATGGATCTTCAAGCTCACCGCCCCTAAGATTCAAAGAAACGATCAGCCTCTCTGACTTTCAGCAAGCTATAATTTGCAGAATCAGGTCACTTTGATTTTTTATTTTATTTTTTTGGTTGGCCTTTCATCCTGGAACTCAAGGCAAGAAATAAGCATCTTAGAGAAACTATCCTCTCTCTCCACTGACATTGTTCCCCTGCCACCGATTAACCCCTTTCCTTTCTCAATAAGTTTGACTTTAAGCTGGAAAGAAAGCAGAATATTGCATTAAAAAAAAGATCTTTCACCCCTTTTGCTCAAGTTTCCAAGGGGGGGGGGGAAAGTCGGCAAATAAGTATTATTATTTAAAGTAGATTAGTTCATAAAAGAAAATAAATGGATTTGGGGAAAGATGGCTGCTCTCTATGGCTGCGCAAAGCTTTGATGTGCAAAGATTTACTGACGCTGCTCTATTAAGCAGAATGGCACTTTCACTTACCAGATTAAAGCAAGTGTGTGTTTTTCTGGGATTTCGTGGCTGTCCTTCACAGCTGAACCATGATCCTAGGAAAATGTATGTTATTGTGATTGCTTCAAGGAGTTGCCGACAGGTGCTAAAATGCGTCTATGTTCTGCTCAAAGAACCGTTTTCCTTTCAAATCTAAAATGCCTCATGGTCTTATTGACTATTATTTGAAAAGGGGGGGGGAAACCCTGTTTTTGAGGAACTGATCTGACAATATCTTTCTTCCTCACTGTTGTGCAAATCAATGCTTCTCCTGTGGAGACAAATGCTATAGTAATCACATGGTTTTTTTATCGGCTTAAAGGAAAGTGTTTTAGTCTTCTAACTAAATGTGGTGTATTGGGTTTAATTGTATTTTAAAAAACAACAACAATTCTTCTCTAAGAACAGCATCTCGGTTTGCTTTGTATGAGCACGATCTTCCCAGCATGTAAAGATTGGACTTTGGCAAACATCAGGAATGAACGAAGCCAAATTTCTTGAGGCTCAAGACAGCTTCCAGCAGGTAGTATAAGTAGTTAGGCTGCTGTGAACTTGTGAGACCTCGTTCTGTAAATTGAGCACAAAATAGCCATCTGACTATGCCAGAGCTACGGTTCTCGGGAAGAAGTTAAATGTTTCGGGCAAAGCAGAGGTAGTTGGAGAAAACTAAATAAAGGTCCGTGTCTGGATGTGAGAAAACACATTTATTTACCAGTTTTAAAATTGACTTGGCCAATAGGAATAGTAGCCAACATCCAAAGCTTTCAGTCTTTTTTTTATCCTGTTGCTGTATATATTTATTTATTTCTCTATCAATCACATTGATTGAGTCACCAATCCCACCAAAAGCAACTACCTGTATGCAGGGAAAAGAAAGAGATACCTCTAGCCCGGAAAGGAATGATTAAAATTAAATGGTAAATAAAATTAGCTCTATCTCTCAATATACAAACAGATTGATTCGGTCCAACTCAGACTCCATGATTCAACATCCCTAATTGTGCAATCCTACAGATATTATAATTAATCAGCTTTCATGCCCAAGGGAGGCCTAGAACTCACGTCTCCTGGTTTCTCAACACCTATAGCCACTACATCAAACTGTCTCTTGTGTGGTATTCTGTATACATATAAAAAAAAGTTGACTGAAGCTGTTTCAATACTGTTTGATTTCAACTGATAGCAATAGCAATAGCAGTTAGACTTATATACCGCTTCATAGGGCTTTCAGCCCACTCTAAGCGGTTTACAGAGTCAGCATATCGCCCCCCACAGTCTGGGTCCTCATTTCACCCACCTCGGAAGGATGGAAGGCTGAGTCAACCTTGAGCTGGTGAGATTTGAACAGCCGAACTGCAGAACTGCAGTCAGCTGAAGTGGCTGCAGTGCTGCATTTAACCACTGCACCACCTCGGCTCTTAAACTGATCATATTCTACCATTATTGAATTCTCAACATCTTTACTCTGAGGTATCCTACACTCCTAAATCTGTTTGAATATTCCCACAACCAGTTACATAGCTGCAATAATCATGTTATTTGGTAAAGAACATTTTAAATTCTCTAATGCTAATTCTCTAATTCTCAAGCACCTGGGACAATTACGCCATGTCTTGCTGTTACAAGTGTTTTAAACTGAAAACATTTTCTTTTGCAATTCAATTACAACATAATTCTATTAATTGATCTTAGATAGCAATAGCACTTAGACTTATACCACCCCATAGTGCTTTAGAACCTTCTCTAAATGGTTTACAGAGTCAGCACATTGCCCCCCAAAATCTGGGTCCCCATTTTACCAATCTTGGAAGGATGGAAGGAGGAGTCAACCTTGAGCCCGTCAGGATTGAATTACTGGCAGTCGGCAGAGTTAACCTGCAATTATGCATTCTAACCACTGTGTAACCATGGCTATTCGGTACTGTATTTATTTTCTTCTCCAGTCAGAATAAAAAAGTCACTTTTAATTTTTTGATAATAATTTAGCAGTTATGAAGAGTCAAACTTAAGTTCTACCTATCAAAATCTAATGTATATATTTGACTGAATTTATACCTCCTTATTAGCCAAGACAGTATGAATTAATAAATGTATTTTATCTAAAGGTCATAGTAGTTCCTAATACTTTCCAAATTGGTTTCAAATATGCTGATTACAAGTGTTCCTCTTTTTTGAAAGAAAAAAAAACACATTACGTTGTAAATATCCACAAGATTCTCCTTTTTTGGCACTTGAAGCTTCCTACAATTAAATGTATGGAAAGGATTTCACCAAAAAAATACTGCATCAAATTTGGAAAAGTGCACTTTAGGAATGTTAAAGAATTTCCTCATTTCGAATTAACTACACATGCCAAATATTCATTTTAACATATATATTTTGCTCCAGATACACAGCCTAAATGAGGCCCGTCTGTACTAATCTGTTCCCTCTTTCTATTAAAATATATTTAAATTTAATTTAATTCTCCAAGATATATCTCTAGGAACTCTCAACCTAAGGTAAGTTATTGCCTTTGGATGCCGTCAAAACTGTTCAGAGAAAACTAATTTTGATAATATAGGAGCCTCAAAGGTACCACTTCAAATTCACAGCAGTTTATTTTATAGCGGGGAGAGGCACCCAAGTATTAATTTTACTAATTTGGAATGGAGGATTCAGATTTCTCACAAGCGCTGCGGCTGTGCGTGTCTTGAGCATAATTTGTACACGTGCTTCAGAGTGGGGTTGAAACACAACTTTTGAATCATTTTCAAAGCATGCTCGGCCTTTTGAAACCCCTTTTCCATAGCTAGCTTGCAGCCAATGTGCAGGGCAGCCAAGCAGTCATTGGGAATTTCTCCTTCTGATCTGCAGGGCAAGGTCAGAAACAATATGTGAATATCTGTGGGGCTTTGGCAGAGAGGCAAAGGGACAAAAAGATCAAAAGAAGGAAAAGTTTCAAGTTTAATTTTATTTGTAGGCCGCCCAATCCCGGAGGACTCCGGGCGGCTTACAGAGAGGGGAAATAAAATAAAATAAAATAAAATAAAAATAGACAAGTTAAAAAACAATCCAGATACATTCATTTCAGTCGGGGCTGGACCTAAGCAATAAAGTCAACAGCCCCAGGCCTGCCAGAAAAGCCAGGTCTTGACAGCTTTTCTGAAGGCCATGAGAGTGGGTGAGGTCCGGATTTCTGGGGGTAGTTCGTTCCAAAGGGTCGGGGCAGCCACAGAGAAGGCCCTCTTCTGGGGAGCCATCAGCCAACATTGTCTGGCTGACGGCATCTGAAGGAGGCCCACCCTGTGGGATCTTACCAGCCATTGGGAGGAGTGTGGCAGTAGGCGGTCTCGCAGATATCCTGGTCCTAAGCCATGTAGGGCTTTAAAGGTAATAACCAGAACCTTGAATTACATCCGGAGACCAATAGGTAGCCAGTGCAGCTCGCGGAGGATAGATGTAACATGGGTGTACCTAGGTACACCCAATATTGCTCGCGCGGTTGCATTCTGGACTAATTGCAGTCTCCGAACGAAGAGGGAACTCAGGAAAAAAAAATGAATACCAGCATGTTTCTTTCGGCATTCCCTCGGCATTAAATTTATATGCCACCCATCTCACTGTCCAAACTTACTCTGGGCACCTTTTTATGGTTCTTTAACTTTACATAAATGGTTAAGTTGTTTTGTCACCTGGAATTTGTCAGAATTAGAGTGAGTTAGAAATTCTGCAAAGAATTTTTAAAATATTTGCCAAAGTTGTGGATTGAATGGGGGTTTGCGACCTCTCTCCGGTAGAAAAAGCGGAACTTATTGGTGGGGTGATATTGATTGTATATATGTAAAATGAATGCGGAATGATTTATGTTGTTCAAATTCTGTTAGAAGGGATTACTTTAAAACAGAAGGTTAACTGACTCTTGTTGAAAGTATTATTTGAATATGTGGAATGATCCATGCTATTTAATTCTTATTAGAAGGGAAAGTTGGGTGAAATTACTTTGAGCTAGATCATAAACTAATGTCTGCATAAATTTGATAGTGGTAAATATCAGACAAGCAAGGGATGAGGGTAAAATGCATGCGGAATGATTTACGTTGTTTAAATCCTATTAGAAGAGAAAGCCGGTTGGGATCATCTTAAGATAGAATGTAAATTGATTTTTGTGTAAAGTAATACTTGATCCACGCTGCTTAAACTTTACTAAGAAGGGAAAGTTTGGTTAGATTATTTTGAATTACTGTTTGAAAATAAGGTTAAGAAAGATTATTTACGCTGTTTAAATTCTATTAGAAGGGAAAGTTTGATTATTCTTCTGTAAAGTAATATTTGAATATGTGGCATGATCCACGTTGCTTAAATTTTACCGGAAGGGATTATTTTTGAGCTACACTGTATATTGATGCCTACACAAATTTGTATAAATGTTTATCTGAATACAAGGTTAAGGAAGAGGAACGGGAGAGTCTACAGGAGGTTGGGGTAAATAACAAAGAAGTAAGAGACGAGAATAAAATATAGATAGAATGACCTACACTATTTAAGCATAGATAAAGATGGGGGGCTGAGCTCAACACAAAGAGTTTTTTTTTCTTTTTTTTCCTTTTGCTTTTTTCTCTTTTCTTTTTTTTCTTTCTTTTTTCTTGTTTTTCTTTCCTTTAATATATTACTTTTATTTTTAATCCATACGTACACAAGATACTTTAGACAGAAGGCAGTGCCAGGTGTGGGCCCTGGGAGGTCGGGAGGATTAGGGATGGGGATTTATGGGGAGTGGGTGGGTGGGTGTTAACATAGTCTCAATAAGAACAAGAATGTACTTATATACGGTTGTTGTTTTTTTTTGTTTTTTCTTTTCTTTCTTTATATTTTTTTTCCTTGGTTTATTTTACTTTTTATCAGATTAAACAACACTTGAATAAAGGCATACACCAAGGAGGGAGGTAGAGGGAAAGAAGAGGGAGGAGTAAGGAAGGAGTAAGGGGAATGTAAGGAGGGCGTGTTGGGAGTAAGGGGAGAAGGAAGGTTTGAGGGGAAAGGGAAGTAGGAGGGGAGTGTTAGAGGGAGAAAGGAAAGTTGGAGGGGGTGGATGGGGTGTATGGAGGAAGTGTCAGGTGGGGTTGTGAATGATGAGTTGTGTTTTCTTTTTTATTTTTTTTTATTTTTTTTTATCTTTTTCTTTTCTTATAGCAAATACCCTGTATATAAGTGATTGCAAAATGGAATGTGAAAATGAATAAAATATATTTAAAAAAAAAAAAGAAATTCTGCAAAGGAACAGAGCAGCACACTTAGATTTAGCTGACGTATTTTGGCTTGAAGCAAGAGAATTTCAAGCAGATACTCATCAATCATTATTTTCATTCATTCCTCGCCCAATCACTTTCTCCTTGTAAAATGCAAGTTTTGTGTTTGTTCTTTTGATTTTATTACCTTTCCCTTTTAGCAAAACTTTAAAATGGGCCAAAGGCACTGATCATGATTTACTTATGTCATAACCTATTCTCAAATTCTTTAGAAACCAGTATACGTACAGTAGATCCTTTAAAAAGCAGGTTTGCCCTTTTCATAAATTAATATAATTTAAGGAAAAAATGAATTTACTTCAAATTTGAAATATTAGGATTCATGCAGCAATACCCTTGGGGACAAATAATATTCTATCCTTACGTACGTCATTGTTGTGAAGAATTTTGAGTTGCGGGAAAAAAAATATACTGTGTGATGATCCCAGAGGAGAAAAAGACAGAAAACAGAAATCAGCTTGTGATTATTTTTCCTTGGCACAAATGGAGTCAGCATAGGAGCATAATAAAGGACATTTTTTTTTTTTGTGTTAGAAAGTTTCCAATATCAATAGAAAAGGTAGGCTTTCTTAAGAACACAAAATTTAAAGGGACCATGACAGGCCACATTAAGGTAATGTCACTTTTAAAGTGGTCCAAAGTCCTCTTTTCTGATGAGAGCAACTTTTGCATCTCATTTGGAAACCAAGGACCCAGAGTATGGAGGAAGAATGGAGAGGCCAATCAAGCACAGTAATCCCACGGTCATTGAACCAGTTTTTGGTGCTTTTGGCAAAAGTTGCTCTCATCAGAAAAGAGGACTTTGGACCACTGAGCAACAGGACTTTGGACCACTGTGCTTCATTAAGTCCAGGGTCAACGCAGCCGTCTACCAGGAGATTTTGGAGCACTTCATGCTTCCTTCCACAGATGAGATTTATGGGGATGCTGACTTCATTCTCCAGCTGCCCACACTGCCAAAAGCACCAAAACCTGGTTCAATGACTGGTCTTCCATAACACCTCAGCAGTGCCACAGGCTGATAGCTTCCATGCCACGCCGCATTGAGGCAGTAATTGCTGCAAAAGGGGCCCAAACCAAGTACTGAGTACATATGCATGCTTATACTTTTCAGAGGTCCGATATTGTTCTATGTACAATCCTTGTTTTATTGCTTGCATGTAATATTCTAATTTTCTGAGATGGTGGATTTGGGGTTTTCATGAGCTGTAAGCCATAATCATCACAATTATGACAAACCACGGCTTGAACTATCTTGCTTTGCATGTAATGAGTCTTATCTCATATATTAGTTTCACCTTTTAAGTTGCATTACTGAAATAAATGAACTTTTGCACGATATTCTAATTTTTTGAGTTTCACCTGTATACTATTTCAGACAAATGGTTGTCCAATCTCTTCTTAGTGTTGTCTTAGTGTTGGAGCACTCAAACTTCTGGAGGCAAGTTGCTCCACTGATTAATTGTTCTAACAGTCAGGAAATTTCTCTTTAGTTCTAGGTTACTTCTCTCCTTGATTAGTTTCCATCCACTGCTTCCAGATCTTTGGTGAATAGCAATAGGAGACTGAAAGAGTCCTCTAAATGTTAATTGTGAGCAGAAAATGCTTATCCAGATAAATCTTTTGCTACATCCAATTTTTACTATTGCTAGTATATTCAGGTTTTCTACTTCTATGAAGGGAACCATCAACATTATTAGAAAGAGCCAGCATAGTCATACTCTACTCAGTATCAAGGATGCAGCTGTAGAGATGGTCAACAGTATTAAGTAACTGGGGGTGCAGATAACTACCGTATTTTTTGGAATATAAGACACACCAGAGTATAAGACGCACCAAGGTTTTGAAGAGGCAAATAAAAAAAAAATATTTTTGCACTCTGCAAACCTCCCAAAAATGAGCCCATTTTTTTTCAAAAGAAGGGCATGAATAGCCGTTAGGAGGCTTATGGAGTGTTCCTGGGGTGAGGGCGGGGCAAAAATGAGCAAAAAATGGCCTGTTTTTCACAAAAATGGGCCCTTTTTTGTCCCCAAAAAAGGCATTAGGAAGCTTATAGAGTGCTCCTGGGGCCTGGGGGGGGGGAAATTGAGCAACAAATGGCCCATTTTTTTGCTCATTCCTGCCCTCCCCAGCCCCGAGGAGCTCTCCGAAAGCTTCATACAAGCTATGCATGGCCATCTTGGTGAAGGGGGCTCGGTTTCAGGAGGCAAAAAATGCTGTATTCAGTGTATAAGACGTACCCAGATTTTCAGTCTCTTTTTTGAGGGAAAAATGTGAGTCTTATACTCTGAAAAATACGGTAACTAGTCTCTCCACACATCATCATTAGTGAAGTGTGCAAACCAGCATCTGCATTTCCTGCATGAGATGAGGAGAGCACATCTTTCCCCTTCTTTCCTGGCCACTTTTTACAGAGGCACAATTGACTGCATCCCTGTTTGGTTGGGTGGCAGCAGTGCCTCAAACAGAAAGTCCATACAGAGAGTGGTAAGGACAGCCGAGAAGATTATAGGAAGCCTGCTTCCTGTTATTTAGGTACTGCTTATAAGTGTTATGTGCTTAAAGCTCAAAGCATTGTCAGAGATCCCCACAAATCCACTTTATGGTGTGTTTCTGTTGCTCCCCTCTGGGATGAGGTTTCAAAGTATTTCTAACATCCTGTAACAGCTTTGTTCTCTATGCCATCCATCTGGTAAACTCACAAGGTTCATTTCTCTTGCCATGTACATGTATGCATCCGAAACAGACTGTGTTGCTTCTCTGTATCATACATGACCACATGCATAATTTTGTATTATTTTTAATTATTTTTGTATTTATTTAGTCATGTTTATGCAGTGTATCGTGGAGGTGGTGACTGACCCTTTGAGAGCTGTATGCAACCAAATTTCATTTTAATGTATGCCGATTATTCAAAGTGTATGCCGTACATTCAAACTGACAATAAAGTTATTCTAAGTCTAAGTTCTATCCCTAATTTGCGGTTCCACCACAAAACCGCTGTAGACTAAAGCGTGCTCGATGAAAGCGCGTACGTGACGTCATCACAGCGCGACGAAAACAGCACGCTGTGAGCGGTAAACTTAAAATTAACACGTAAATCTAAACCTAACCCCCCCAAACCTAATCCTAAACCTAACCCTAAGCCTAACCCTTAACTTAACCCTAAACCTAACCCTAAACCTAATGCTAACCCTTAACCTAACCCTAACCCTAACCCTAACCCTAACGCTTAACGTAACCCTAAACCTAACCCTAACCCTTAACCTAACCCTAACCCTAACCCTAACCCTAACCCTAAACCTAACCCTAACCCTAAACCTAACCCTTACCTTTACGTGAATCAGCTTGCTTTAATTTTATTTTTATTTTAATTTAATTTATTTTTAATTTTATTTGTCGCGCTGCTGATGACGTCACGTACGCGCTTTGATCGGGCGCACTTTAGTGGACCACGGTTTTGACGGGTCACGTAATTTGCTTGCAATTGCTGAACATAATTTATAATTCTGTGCTTTCGGACCAAGCAGTTGTGATGTAGTCCATGAATATATAGTACTTTTCCATAAAGCCATTCCTTCTGTTAAGTGGGATCTACAGGGATTTCATTCTGGAGACCTTTCAAAAACATTATTAGTTTCTCAAATGGATATAACACTCTTCTTGTGGGAGCTTTATTGCTTGATGCCTACGCTTATCTTCTCACTGCAATTATAAAGCAAAGCAGCATCCTTTCTTGACATAGATACGCTTCAAATCTAGCTTTAAACATGGATTTTATTTTATTTGGTAAAGTCCTCTATCTCAAAGCTACTTATTATGTACAACCGAAGCTCATCATTATAAAAACTTCGGTGTTTGTATGCATTTCTATTTCAATTTAAAATCACATAGGTTCCGCACTATTATTTTTCCGCACTTTGTGGCAATGTTTTACTGCTGTTATTTCTCTTCTTCCATTTTCTGCATTTTAAAACCAAACCCTTAAAAGCAAATCACAAGGGGCAGATTTGGCTTCGAGCCTAGGTGAAAACTGTGTTTTCCTTTGCTTTATCTTTTGAATTTTGATTTTCTTTTTGCTCTTTGTTCTTAGGGAGAGTTTTTGTTTTTGTTTCCTTTGGTATCTTAACTCAGAAAAACTAGTGTTTAGCAGCTACAAAAGAAACTTTGGAATATCAAACTGTAGAAAGTGTTGTGGAAAGATAGACAACAGGTGACAAAATATTATTTCTGCTGATCAGAACTCTAAAGGACACAAATTCAGCTATTATGGAATCTCCCAAACCTTTATAATCTCCACAAAAACTAGGAGAGATCTTTTTTAAAAATCAATATGCTGCTTTGTCTACCAGGCTAAAACCCAAAACGCAAAAATAACAAATAGTCAGAATAATTAAAAGGCATGAATAGCCAAGGGGGGGGGGGTTAAGTATTTAAATCAGAATATATACTTAAATTTAACCCCGATTAAAAGATCTAAGAAAACAGTCAATAAAGGTAAGACTAAGTTCACCTATTAGAAAAATATTTTTTCACCAGGAATAGGAGGGGGGGGACTGAAAAGGCCACTGAAAAGCCATTATTAAATAAAAACAAGTGATGGTTTTAATTACCTAAATTAATTTAAATCACAATTTTATCTTTAGCCTAACCCACTTTTGCTTTTCACTATACAAACTGTAGCATGCCAAAGCCCCTCTCCCAAAAAATAACCCTTCCCCCACAAAACTTTGCACACTTCTGCTTTAGAGAGCTTTTTAATCTGAAAATAACATTTTGAATAGAGTCATCAACAGGCAGCTAACTTAAAGGAGTTGTTCTGTTTTTCTAATTTTAAATAAAGATCTTTCAAGAATGCCATAGAACATAATGTGGCTGTTGAGGTGTAAAGATTAAGTGGCATTTGTTGCCTTTTTTCTACTTTGATTCCTTTTGCCTTCGTCTTTTAAAGAAATGGAAGAATTTTCTTTTCATGAAAAGAACTGAAAGGGTGATGAGAGTCAGATCAATACTCTTAAATCGACAAAGAACTCAGATTGTGATTATAGCGTATTTCATTTCAGAAGTCTTCACACTACCAAGGTGGCGCAGTGGTTAAATGCAGCACTGCAGGCTACTGCTAGATCAGCAGGTCAGCGGTTCAAATCTCACCGGCTCAGGGTTGACTCAGCCTTCCATCCTTCCGAGGTGGGTAAAATGAGGACCCAGATTGTTGGGGGCAATATGCTGACTCTCTGTAAACCGCTTAGAGAGGCCTGAAAGGCCTATGAAGCGGTATATAAGTCTACTGCTATTGCTATTGCTATTGCTACCAAGAATGCGGTTCTAAGGCGCAAATCCAGATCTGATCATCTCCAGATTTGTTGGGTTTTGAGATCCATAATCTTCATCCAAATCCATGCCAGTTGTGTACTATGGGACTTGAAATCCAAAATTATAAGACGCCCTTCATGGCATGAAATAATTGTAAAAAGGAAATAAATGGTTGGAATTGCAAATTTCTGTGCAAGACTGAGACCCTCATGAGCTCAGACAACTAACTTCTCTCGTCTATGTGTGCCATCTGGATTTCTCATTTGCTAAGGAGGATGACAGATTTGGGGGGGGGCGCAAAGTTCTTCAAAAAGGGTGCATTTTTGCCCAAAAGGAAATTACTTGACCAGTCTGTCATTTACATAGCTAGCTAGCTACGTAAATAGTGCTGTTAATGGATAGGATAGGTTTCATTAATAAATGAAATGTTGATTTTTGACCTATTTTTGATCAAATGCCCTCTGGCTAATCCATCATCTCTAGAGTCTAAGAATGAAAAATGGGACAGGTAGATTTGGGAGGAGAAAAGATGTGAGGGGAATATCACGAGTTTATGCATATATCTAAAGACCAATATGCCCGTCTTGTTGTATTCGGGTCTTTTCCCATGTAAGATTGAGATTGTCTTGGCAATGTTTCAGCAAGTCTCACTCGCCATCTTTAAGCTGGGTTTTGGGTTTTTTTTAATTTTGTTTTTAAAGGACTTTATCACTCTTGAATAAATTGTTGCATTTAAATGCAAAATTAAATAACTGTGGTTTATTTCATTAAGAGCAGTCACTTTTTAGTGCAAATCTTTAGACTTTAGTACAAGTCTTCAATCTTCAGTCAGCCAGCCAGCCCCAAACGTTACTCCAGTTGTCAAGATTGTTTTCATTTTACTTACCTTCCTTGAAATCAATGGAAAATCCTTAGCCTTGGGACGAATGTTAAGTGGCTCTCAAATTAGAATCAATCTTACTTTTGATGGATGGAAGCTATGCTTTAAAGCAATTCAATTGGCTTCATTTCTTGAATTATTAAATATTGTAACAAGTTTCATAGTTCCATACAATATGAAGTCCTATCTTTTCCGTGAAGGCTGTATCTGGATAACTTGTTCCCCAAACTGGTGTTCTCCTGATGTGATAATGATGGAGAATTCTGGGACCTGTAGTTCCAAAGCATCTGGAAGGGAAAACAGTTTCACATCAATGTCTGGAATAAAGAGACAGAGCTATTAATTCTCAAAGGTCAACTAAATTAGACCCAGTGACTTTTCTATGATCACTACTAGTGTCAAACATCATAATATGCAATATATTATAGTTACTAATATTAGGAAATGTCAGAAATTCTCAGTAACAATCCACTCAATACAATGTCCGCTTTTCAACTGAGCAAAACATAAGGAAAGATTAGTTAGTGGTGCCTCTCAATTCTGGTATGCGTTTCCATGACTTAGTTATGCAAAACCTGGTGACCCCCAGTGAAATGTGTGAATGTTTCAGGTCAGAGCACATTTTGTTTGAAGTGGTGGAAATGACACAGCTTATTTCTGGCACTGACAAGTGACCACATGAGAATTGTGCATGGTTTTTCTTCCATCCATTTTTCCCAAGGACCAAAGTTTAAGCAAAGTTTATCATCTAATCCTAAATAAGCTATATAAATAAGTTATATGTAAGCCTGAAACAAATGTCACTGTATACATTTATGCTTTGCACACAGTTATATTTTGCACAATAATCTATGGATGGCATTTTTTTTTCTTTGAAGGGTCTCATTTCTGTGAGAGTCATCAGCTGAGAACTATAGACTGCCTCTGGTTAGATGAAATGGTAACAGCCAAAAACAAAATTTAATACAGCCACCAATTTCTTTCTGGCAGGTGTTCTCCTTTCTCTAGAACTGAAGTTGCACTTTCTACAGTCTTTAGCAATAGCAATAGCAATAGCAGTTAGACTTATATACCGCTTCATAGGGCATTCAGCCCTCTCTAAGCGGTTTACAGAGTCAGCATATTGCCCCCAACAATCCGGGTCCTCATTTCACCCACCTCAGAAGGATGGAAGGCTGAGTCAACCTTGAGCCGGTGAGATTAGAACCACTGAACTGCAGAACTGCAGTCAGCTGAAGTAGCCTGCAGTGCTGCATTCTAACCACTGCGCCACCTCGGCTCTATATTCCATATCCTTTGGGAAACAGCCTACTATATAAACTCTACCCATCAGAGGTGGCTATTCAGCAGGTTCTGACCAGTTCTGGAGAACCAGTAGCAGAATTGTTGAGTAGTTCGGAGAACCAGTAAATACCACCTCTGACTGGCCCCGCCCCCATCTATTCTCTGCCCCCTGAGTCCCAGCTGATTGGGAGGGAATGGGGATTTTTCAGTATCCTTCCCCTGCCACGACCACCAAGCCACACCCACAGAACCCCATCACTGCTACCCATGTAGGATTTATCTGTGCATGCATACACTATGAACAACATGCAACATTATAGTCTTTTCATGAGTAAAAATATAAAGAAGAATAAACTATGCTCTTCTTTGAAGCTTCCCAAGAGAATATAAAACACCAAAAGGAGCTGCCAAATGAGCCAAACTAATTATTTCTAAACATGTTATGGCCATATAAATAGAAATCCTGGATGTTTTCCTCTTATGGATCACGTATATTCAATGTGCTGAAATAAGAAGACTAATTTGTTTAGGAACAAAAAAAAGCCATTCAGGGTTTGGGCTTGGTTTATAACCTATAAACAAATCAGGAACAGCAGGCAGTAGGAACAGAATCTTGCTCTCTGATCCTTATGACAAAGATTAAGCCTCACAGCCAGCCTCATAAATGTAAGAAAATCATGTACATAAAGTATAGTATGGAATTATAGTTCAGGGAATTTAGCCCACTTACAGTAGTCAAAAGCACTCTTTGTTGCTAAGGAGAAATTCATAATGATAGTTCATTGCAAAAAAAGATTCTAAAAAAGAATAAAACCAAAATTCAATTTTTATGTAGTCTTTCTTTTCTGTGAAGAAAATCAAAGTAAATATATAGTTTCTTTGATGTCACCACCCACTTTTAAATAGGGCCTAATTCTAGGGTGAAAAGAGATTGTTCCTTTTGAGTAAATATCCCAAAGTAGCATATTAATGCACCCCATTCTATACTCAAAGTACTTACTCAGAAGTCTCCAAACTTGGCAACTTTAAGACTTGAGGATTTAAATTGGCTGAGGCATTCTGGGAATTAAAGGCCACAAGTCTTAAAGTTGCCAAGTTTGGATACCCCTGTATTTACTACTAGGGGGTAAATGGAGATACAAAACTCAATAGCCTTAAAATATTAACAATGTATGATAACTTAGAATTAAATGTGTATTTAAACTTCTGAATATATGCACTTAACTGACAATGAGCCTTATGGCTTCCCATAAGTGCCCAAAGACCCCCTTAAATTCCAGCAGTAACTTAATTTTTCCTCTAGGATTATCATGGTGGAAGAAGGTCAAAAGATTTCATTAATTCTTCCCTTTAATGGATGATCCCTGATGGTACTTACTAGCATTATAGTACCACAAATCTCAATCTGCCATTCCAGACTCCTGAGAAAATATAGGTTAAACAGCTGGATGTTATTATTCCCAAAATCTCAGGACATATATATTCTCTGGTTTCTGAAATGAACTGTCCATTTGTCTACTAAATTTAAAAAAAAGTATTTGAGATTTGGGAAGGTCTAATCTTTGCCTAAACTTGCACATATCAAGCTATCATTGTATGTATGATATGTTATAAGAGAGACACCACACCATCTCGTTTTATCCAGTGAGCTGCATCTGAGTATGATGGCTAAAAAAACTGCAGAATACCCTTATTCATCTGGGAACAATGTAAGCCTTAAAATAGCCATAATGCAGCAAAGACACAAAAGAAAGAAAAAGCATCCGATAATTCTTCCCATTTCTCTCTAGTCCTATTGTGGCACCGTCCACTTCATTTACCTCCAGTTTCCCACAAATATTAAATCTTAGATTAAAATTTAGATTGTTGCCATAAATAAATGGTGTTTAAAATTATGACACATGGGTTCAGAAATCATTAATCTATTTAGCAATAGCAGTTAGACCTATATACCGCTTCATGGGGCTTTCCACCCTCTCTAAGCGGTTTACAGAGTCAGCATATTGCCCCCACAGTCTGGGTCCTCATTTCACCCACCTCGGAAGGATGGAAGGCTGAGTCAACCTTGAGCCGGTGAGATTAGAACCACTGAACTGCAGATAGCAGTCAGCTGAAGTGGCCTGCAGTACTGCACCCTAACCACTGCGCCACCTCGGCTCTTATAAATTATATTTTTAGGCTAAACTATTTTTATGGCTTACCATGATGTAGGACCACAACAACACAATAAAGGATAGGGCCATCTTACCAGTGGTGGGTTCCGGCTCCTGTTGCAACCAGTATGCAGCAATGGGGCTGGGCCTCCACCATAGTGGGAACATGTGTATCCACTGTCCATGATGCTCCAGCTGTTCGATGGAGCATCGCGCAGGTTCAGTACGCTCCGTGTGTATGCGCAAATGCCCCGGTCATCTCAAATAGAAGTAAGGAGAGCGGGCAGGAGGGTGGGCCCTCCAGAGCACCATACCGAATGGAACCTGGTGCTCCCAGCAGGCACCGGTACGCCCGTACCAGGGCGTACCAGTCGTATCCCACCACTGTATCCTACCCTTCTACCAGTATTTAACTAGTTTCCTTTCCATCAAGGAAGAGGCTTGAATTAGGCAAAACCCTTGTGATTTGCTGAGAGGATTTGATCTCCCCGTGGAGATTCGTACCCTCACCACCGTCCAGACCTTCCGCACAGCCCTCAAGACCTGGCTATCCCGTCAGGCCTGGGGATAAGATCACAATCTGTCCCCACCCGAATGAAGAATGAATGTTGAGTACTATTTTAACTCTTATGTATTGTTTTATGTTTATTGTTTATACCCCTCTCCCTATTTTATGTAAGCCGCCCTGAGTCCCCGCAGGGAAAAGGGCGGCCTATAAATATTAATAAAATACAAAAAATACAATACTGATTTTATAAAAATAGCTATTGTTATAGCTGTTTTATTTGGACATGGCAAAAGCAACTGTGAACTCTGGTGAATCCAAAAGTTCTACAATTCTGAATTCGGTTTTATCTCTAGAGAGCTTGGAGTCTTTCTATATAGTGAAAGCATATAACAAGGGGAGGAGAGAGATTTTAAGATTAAATAAGTTTTAGTCACAAGCCTTCAGTAACCCACACTCTCTCCTCCTTCTTTAATCCAAAGGTGCTTTTTCACAAAACTGGACTTCTTTGCTTGAAGGTGTTTCACTTCTCATCCAAGAAACTTCTTTGGTTCTGAATGAACGGTGCAGAACTGAAGTGCATAATTTCAGAACTGAAGATGCTTCTTGGATGAGAAGTGAAACATTTTCAAGAAAAAGCAAAGTTCGATTGCCTTTTGAGAAAAGCGCCTTTGGGATAAACATGGCCTTGATGACTGAGAATATCCATAGGCCTTCCTCTTTAAGATTCTCTGAATTAAAAAAGAGAGAGAGAAAGAACTGGCATCATTTTGTTAGAAGGCAGGCAGAAAATAAATTTAATAAATAACTAAGTAAATAAAAATAAAACGTTTAATAGTGTTTACAATTGGAATTATACTTATTTCAAATAATGAAATAATGACAAGGGCCCAGATCTTCTATGGGCTGTTTTGCTTCATGTTTCAAGTAAGTCAAAACTTTGATGGACTAATTTTATTACTGGACTGGAGTACTTCATTCTTGGGAGTTTCTTCTAGCAATCCAACTTGATATAAAGAGGTCAGGTGTGTTGACTGCAGCCTGTTCCTATGCATGTATGGGTCTGGCAAAAGCTGTGGAACGAGTTTCTGAACTTGGCTAATACATGAAACTGAGCCTCTTCAGGATATTGGAGTTACAGTTTCAAGATTAAGAAAGTGTAAGGCACCCTGATAATCCAAACTACAGTGCCTCTTGGCCTTAAGGAGGGAAATCTTAATGCCTAGTGTTGAATGCCTGGTGGAGAGGTAAATTGATGCAGGCCTCTCATAGCAAATGTTTAAAAATAAAAAATGGTTAAGTTCTGACAATCCAGCTGCTTATTTCCATGTTTCCTTACCAGAGGAGACAAAAATGAACTAGTTGCTTAAGGATACTCTAGATCAGTGTTTCTCAACCTTGCCAACTTGAAGATGTCTGGACTTCAACTCCCAGAATTCCCCAGCCAGCGAATGCTGGCTGGGGAATTCTGGGAGTTGAAGTCCAGACATCTTCAAGTTGACAAGGTTGAGAAACACTGATCTAGATCTAGGAGCAACCTGATGAGAAAAAACAACAACACCAATTTGTATACAGATATATACTATTTTGTGACTAGCTATTCCTATTTTTTAAGTGAATTTATTCTGAGCAGAATAGAAGTGGGTTTTTTTGTTTTGTTTTATTCTTCTGGTTTATTTCTTAGCAGATTTCTTTTTTCCTTTTTCTAGTACTTTTCCATAATAAGAAGGCATATGACTCTAATTCCCAGGAAACCATCCCTTGAATGGGAATGCCTGCATTTAATGGATCCATACTTTCTCCAATCCATCCTGGATGTTAATATGCCCATTTCCTTTGTACGCCGCAGAATTACTTCAGAGCTAATTAGAACTATTACCTTGATTTGAATAGTGGAGTGGTTTGTATCAAAGCAAACTGATTCTATTATTTGAAAAGCATGTGCGGACCAAGTCCATCATCGAGCTGAAATGATTCAAAGGTCCTTGATTAGAATTAATGTGTAACATCAATTCACCAATTGAGTTTGAAGGTGGTGATTCAAATAAATTATATTTGAAGCTGATCTCCGAATCGCTACTTTGTTTAGTCCTAGCATGTAATTATTTTCTCTTTTAACAATCTACAAAAAGTGTATAATTTAGCAGCCACTTTTAGAAAAGGTAGACAGATTTAAAGAAGTATGATTTGCCTCCAAGAATGTTTTTATTATAATCAGGATCTGAATGCTTCTTCCTCTTCTAGCAAGAAGTTTAAAACAATTTAACAATATTCTGATCTTCCATTTCTCCATATTCTTTGTTTCCTATTTGATAAAGTACCGTAGTAAAAAAAATGCTTAGGAAAATTATTATCGTACTAACTCTTTTGAAATAAATCTATTCTGCTTCATTACCTACCTTGGACAATAGAAATCACATATTAATCAACATCTTTCTATCAACGTTAATGAGTGATGAATTTCATCTTCTTGTAATAAAAAGCCATTCAAAGAAGAGGAAGAAAATGAAAACCAGATAAAATATTTTCCATCACAAAAAGTCAGGTTAAAAATGATCTACGTAGGAGAGGATATCAGGACCCAGGACTCTGACTCTAAAGAGGCTGCTCCAGCTTAACCAGTTGAATGTCAGCCTGTGGAAATAAGAAGTCAGGAATTGAGGCTCGTAGATATAGTTCATACCTTTTTTTAATGAAAATTATCAGTACTTTTGATCAGTGATGTCATCAAAGTAAACAAACCCACATGCTGATTACGTCACCAGATCATGCCCGTAAGCGGAAGTGACGTGCACAGCCCCCACCCTCCGGATGTGACGTGCATAGCCCTCCTCCCCGGCTGGCATGTGCATAATTGACCCCACGTGGTGCAGGATTCACAAGATCATAACCCTAGCCGGATATGTTGCATTGGCCTAAGCCCATCATGATAAGGTGTTGCGCAATATCCTAGCCCTATTTTTTCAGATAAGACGTGTTGAAACTTACCCCATCCAGAAAGATGCCAAGACTCTGTGTAGATGATTAGTTTAACCCTAGATTAATTCTATGGACATTCAAAGGGGGAGGGGTGTTGTGAAATAAAAAAATGTTTTTTATTTGTAATCAATCTCCTGAGGGCTGCGTTTAAACCGACTTTTTCCCCTAGAAGGTATTTATTTCTAGGCAATGTTGGTTTTAATTTTTGTTGAGACATGGGATCTGCATTTAACCATTTTTCTCTAAAAGGTATTTATTTCTAGGTAGATTGAAGCCCACCAACAGGAAAAGACAAGGAATATTAACAGGAATATTCTTCAGGGTGCTGTTGACCATCTTTAAAGCCCTTCATGGTAGTGGATCTGAGTACTTGAGAGACCGCCTTCTGCCGATTACCTCCCTCCGACCGATAAGATCGCACAGACTGGGCCTCCTCCGAATCCCATCCGCCAGTCAATGTCGACTGGCGACTACACGGAGGAGAGCCTTTTCTGTTGCAGCTCCGACCCTGTGGAACGATCTCCCCGTCGAGATTCGTACCCTCACCACTGTCCAGGCCTTCCGCGCAGCCCTCAAGACCTGGCTCTCCCAACAGGCCTGGGGATAAGTCTTTAATTTGCCCCACCCGAGTGTTGAATGTTGAATGCAAGTTGTGTTTTTATTACTCTATTTTGTTCACATATTGTTTATTTTGAATTGCACCCCCTCCCTAATGATTGTAAGCCGCCCTGAGTCCCCTCAGGGAAAAGGGCGGCCTATAAATCCTAATAAAATACAAATACAAAAAATAGGAATTAAAATGTTCACAATAGGCAACACGCCAGGTTGCATGCGGGGGATAAGCCTTGTTCAGGCATAGGAATAGGAATAGGAAAGTTTATTTATAGGCCGCCCTTTTCCCTGGGGGGACTCAGGGTGGCTTACAATTCATGGGGAGGGGAATACAAACAGTGAGACATAAAACAATACATAATTAAAAATAAAACTCAACATTCATCATTCGGGTGGGGACGGATTACAATCTAACCCCAGGCCTGACGGGATAGCCAGATCTTAAGGGCTGTGCGGAAGGTCTGGAGGGTGGTGAGGGTACGAATCTCCACGGGGAGATCGTTCCAAAGGGTCGGAGCTACTACCGAGAAGGCTCTCCTCCACATAGTCACCAGTCGACAGTGACTGGCAGATGGGATTCGGAGGAGGCCTAATCTGTGTGATCTAATTGGTCGCGAGGAGGTGATTGGCAGGAGGCGGTCTCTCAATGCCCGGGCATGTCACACCCACCCACCAACCTGACCCCCTGTGATTCTGTACATGCGCAAGAGACATGTGTGGGACATGTCTGGACATGCCTTACCCACCCACCCTACCCAGCCCACTCCCCTGTGATTCTGTGCATGCGCAAGAGCCATGCCAGGGACATGCCTGGGCATGTCATACCTCCCATGATTCTGTGCATGCACAAGGCACGCTTGTCATTACAAGAGCTGGTTAGTTTGCCTTAATTTCAGCAGTCTCTTGAAGATGGCAACCTCTGATTCCAAAGATGTTTTTAAAACAACAGCAAAAGCCAGCATCGAATGCTCTGAAACAAGACCCCTGACACCAGAATGCAACAAACCCTGTTGCAAGGGTTATGATAAAGAATTTTTTTTTATTCAGACCTGTTTTGCATGGATGCAGCATGGAGTGTTGTAATTTTAACGATGATGTGCAGAGTACTTACTGGACAGTATGTGAAACATCGAATGATGCTTCATTATCTCCCTGCAATGGTAAGTAAATATGGTTTTTTAAAAAAATTTATTTATGATGTTGTAAATGAGACTGGAGTGGATAACTCACAAACAAGATGCGGTTTATATTTTGCAGACTCCAAAATAATAACTCCTAGACCGCAAACTCTTCAAGACACCCCAATTTTATATTCCAGTGCTAATTGCCACGGTCATAAAGCTTCTGCAGATTTTTATGATCTAGACTATAACTGGGATTCTGAGCTATCCCAGAGACCACGCTATCTAACCAGTGAGTTAAAGAGCTGCAATTTGTGTAAAGACTGGTTTGCTTGCGGCTGCTAACATAATTTGTGGAATACAGACGCAACGAATTGTAAAATAGCATGTTATGCACCTCTATATTCTGCTTCCGATAGCGGTGATGAGGGATATTTTTCTGATGGAGGGGGGCATGACCCTCTGAACTCTGTATAACCAATAAAAGATTGTGTTAATGGCAATGCTTGCCCCATTTGTCAGTGTTCTTTCAATATAACGAAGCATGAAAAGGTTCTAAGCCATATTTATTATACTCCAGGATATGTAGGGAATTATGGAGGAGTAAATGCCCTTTTTCAGGAAGCTAGAAAACATGATAAAAACCTGACCATGAAGCAAGTCAAGATGTGGCTGTCAGGGCAAGATGCTTATACGCTTCATAAGCCTGCAAGAATTAATTTCTCTAGAAATAAAACAGTAGTATCTGGCTTAGATCATCAATAGCAGGCCGACCTCATAGATGTCTCCAAACTTTCTAAAGAAAACCATGGAAAAAAATACATCTTAGCAGTTATCGATGTGTTATCTAAATATGCCTGGGCCTCCCCTTTATCTGATAAATCAGGGAAGGAAGTTACATCCGTCTTCCAGAATATCTTTGAAACAGGACGTGCACCCCGAAAAATACAGAGAGATGCTGGTGAAGAGTTCTTGAATACGGCACTGAAGAAACTTTTAACACGTTATGGCATTCATCATTTTGTCACCCATAGTGAAACTAAAGCAGCAGTTATAGAGAGGTTTAATAGAACCCTAAAAAACAAACTCTGGAAATATTTCACAGCTAGAAATACCCATCGGTATGTGGACATTTTGGCAGACTCTCTTCAGGGGTACAATAGCACTTACCATCGAAGCATTGGGACTGCTCCTAACGCCATAAATTTGTCTAACGAAAGGGATATGTGGATGAGACTTTATGGGGTAGGTTTAAAAAGTAGAAGAAAGGAAAAATGTCTTAAGGTGGGAGAACATGTTAGGGTCTCCAGACTGAAGGTTAAGTTTGAAAAGGACTATCAGCAAACAGATGAGATATTCATCATCAAAGAACTGGGGACAAGGGGGGAAAGAGTGGCGTATAGATTAAATGATTACGCAGGTGACCCGGTAGAGGGAGCTTTTTACTTTGAGGAGCTCCAAAAGGTTCCAGCTGACCAACAGCACAGAGCCGAGGTGGCGCAGTGGTTAAATGCAGCACTGCAGGCTACTGCTAGATCAGCAGTTCAGCGGTTCAAATCTCACCGGCTCAGGGTTGACTCAGCCTTCCATCCTTCCAAGGTGGGTGAAATGAGGACCCGGATTGTTGTTGGGGGCAATATGCTGACTCTCTGTAAACCGCTTAGAGAGGGCTGAAAGCCCTATGAAGCGGTATATAAGTCTACTGCTATTGCTATATACAGAATAGAGGAAATTATGCAAAAAAGAGGGCGGGGGAGACGCAGAGAGTTTCTAGTCAAATGGACTGGATGGCCAGAGAGGTTCAACAGATCTGTTTTGCACTGTTCACTTCCGCTTTAGGGGCATGACCTGGTGACGTAATCAGCACGTGGGTTTGTTTACTTTGATGATGCCACTGATCAAAAGTACTGATAATTTTCATTTCAAAAAGGTATGAACTGTATCTACTGAGGCTGATCAATCACAGGTTCTTTCAGAACAGCTGAGCAGTCAGGTGATGACATATGACCTCTGAGCTCTCACACAGGTAGCAGAGTTGAGGGCAGAGCAAAAACACCCACTCAGGCTCCTTGCCAAGTAAAGGAATAACTTGTGTGATTTAAAAACAGCTGGCTGCAGCCTGACTTAGCAGGCAACTCTGACTCACGTAACTCCCGGAGGAAATAGCTATCTGATTTGTAGATAGATCTGGTTTGTTCTAGGTGTTGTTTCTCTGAAACTTGACTTTGGACTGGCTGACAAATCTGACTTGGTTCTTTGAACTTTGGGCTACTTTCATAGATGTTCCTCTTGAAAGTGAAGCTACTTAGGCAAGTTTTCTTTTCAAGATACTTTTGTTGATTTATATTTCTTCCTTGTCTACTGTTACCTGTTCAGCCTTGAGTAAATTGCTTTCCTCACCTAATAACTGTTGTGTGTGGGTGTGAGACCTGAAACAAGAAACACTTGAAAGAACTTATTTGGGGGGAAAAAAAAGGAATGTATGTCAGCACATGCAAGGATACGCTTTGTGTCTGCTATTTCATTTTGTGGCCCAGATACTCCAGAGGTCAGTGAAATGAAGATTTGTATTCCATGACAAATAAAATACATGTAGAAGAAAATGCAAATCTTAAAAAGATAAAATAAGATTATTCACATGGAATTTTAGGCATGGTTGATTTCATTGAAAGGTTATTGCATGATTTCTAAATCAATTCTCATTGTTTCCATACTGAAAGCAGATTTTAAACTCAAATTTTCTGAAATTAGTGCCTCCATCAATTCAATGTAAAACTTCATATATATGGTTAGAGAGGTTTGTAATGTTACCATTTCGTAGAATACACTTAATCCCCAAAATACATTGGCTAACTATACATTAGATCTGTGTAGAATTTGCTGAAATGATATACTATTACAAAGTTATTTGTACATTCGTAGTTCCTTTATTCAATACTGCTTATATAAAATAACAGTTTTCTCACATTTTCTAAGAAAGCTAGAGCTATATTTGATAGCCAGAACTATACTCTGGGCTATTGATTTTTATCTGTCTATCAAAAAGAATATCCTGTTGCGCTTGCTATTACTGTGTTTTATTATTTTTAGTCTTATTATTTTTGAGGGGCAGGAGGCAGTGAAGGTGGTCACCTCATGGCTGCTGTTGTGTTGCAGTATTTTCAGGGAGGGCTTAATTCCAGGGGAGGGGTTATTTTAGCTCATTCGCTCAAAAGCCCAATTGGGCTTATTATCCGGGGTGGCCTAATTTTCAGGCAAACAGGGTACATCAATTAGCATTCAAGCAGTCCTGGTGGATTGTACCAAATATTTCTAATATAAGAGAAAACCTTTGGAAATGGAGACAGCAGTGGAGCCCTCCTAATTTGCTAATTCTGAAGTGATAATGAGCTGTAATCTCATCTCCCTTCAAACTCCCTTCAATTGTTGGCTTAGCACATAATAATTCAGTGCCCGGCTGTAAGAAAATATTGTTAATTGACAGAGATGTCTCCAGCTATAAGCTGCCACTTACTTTCAGCAATTATCCTGCTTAGTTGAGATCTGGCAAGTGTAGCTTTAAATTTCTCCTTAAGAGAATAGACAAAATAAATGCATATATATTCCATGGGCTTCCTGTTTGCCTCATAGGCTTCAAGCATGGCCACATGCTTGTTAAATCTAGACTCACATTTGCAATTAGGAATTTTTCCAAGCCTGGTAAAGGAGTCTCACAAACTGATGGCCACGAGAGGGCCTACCCATCTACAGGTGAAACTCAAAAAATTAGAATATCGTGCAAAAGTTCATTTATTTCAGTAATGCAACTTAAAAGGTGAAACTAATATATGAGATAAGACTCATTACATGCAAAGCAAGATAGTTCAAGCCGTGATTTGTCATCATTGTGATGATTATGGCTTACAGCTCATGAAAACCCCAAATCCACCATTTCAGAAAATTAGAATATTACATGCAATCAATAAAACAAGGATTCTACATAGAACAATAGCGGACCTCTGAAAAGTATAAACATGCATCTGTACTCAGTACTTGGTTTGGGCCCCCTTTGCAGCAATTACTGCCTCAATGTGGCCTGGCATGGAAGCTATCAGCCTGTGGCACTGCTGAGGTGTTATGGAAGACCAGGATGCTTCAATAGCGGCCTTCAGCTCTTCTGCATTGTTCGGTCTCATGCCTCTCATCTTTCTCTTAGCAATGTCCCATAGATTCTCTATGGGGTTCAAGTCAGGCGAGTTTGCTGGCCAATCAAGCACAGTAATCATTGAAGTGGTCATTGACCACTTCAATGCTTTTGGCAGTGTGTGCCAGGTCCTGCTGGAAAATGAAGTCAGCATCCCCATAAAGCTCATTGACTTATATCCATATAACTGCACCATAGGACAATCTTCTCTTCTTATACAGACCAACAAAGCATACACCATTCAAATTAAGACAAAATGCACACTCACTGCTCTTAATAATTGACAGAAACACAAAACCATGAGGCCAAATGGAGATCTTTGCTTATTTCTACCAGCACTTTCATTTCTGCATGAGGCCAGCCTATTCTTGTCCATTCTGGGCCACTTCAAGTGGCTGTGAATATTTAGGGAGCCACTATTTGGATCTTGGGTTCCATTGGTGTATATACAGTCCAGAAAGTCTTGTGCAACTTTCCCATACTCACAGTTCCTCCAAATGTTGCTACTAAGCTTAAGTTCCTAACATAAAGGAAGTTTCCTGGATTTTCTCAGCTACAGGTACTAAAAGGCTTGCAAATGAGTATCTAAGGCGTCATTGCTTAATAAATTGTTTTTATTGTAAATGCAACATATGCCATTAATATGAAAAAAAACAACCCAACAAATGTGAATGGTAGGACTAAAGTTGTATATATTACAGACCCAGCGTTTGAATCATTCATGCCTCTTAACAGGTTGAAAATTATTAACTTTCCTGCAGGGCAAATAGTTGACATTGATGCATTGTTCCTGAAAAGGACCAACCTGTTCCAAGGCCCTTTGCATTTCACCTTATTTGATCTAGCTCTCACAGAAATTTAAAAAAAATTAAATACATGGAGAGTGATCATATTCATGGTTTGTAATTTAAGTCAACTGAAATGTGATTAAATTGAAATCAAATTTAGCTTGTGTTCGAGCTTATATACTTCCCGGCGTATGGCATGACACATAAATCAAAGCCTGAATTTGAATTTTGGTCCATCAACTATTCCATGATACCGCATCAAGGTCTGTGAGCTGAGGTTAATAAAAAGGTGTGTCACTTTTAACTCCTTCAAATCTTTATTCCATGGTGAGAGCAGACACATCAAAAGAATTACAGTTAATGATGAGGTTGTTAATATATGAAAAAAAAATAATGGATGGATGGTGGATAAAAGTGCAGAAGTCGGTTTTTCTCTCCTTTCTGTGCCTCTTGAAAGATTCAGAACTGCTTGAAACCAAAGGAAAAGTATTTCTAAATGCTATACACATAGCAATCCCTTCCATTTTCAGGCCTCTACTCTATGCTGTTCACGAAGAAGAAACAGAGTCTCTAGGTAAATTAAACACACATTTTGAACATCAGGGGTCTTAAACCCTGGTCCATGGACCAGCCCTTGCCCAGGGTATGCCTGCAACTGGGCCACACAAGTGAAGCCCCATCTAGGGGATTTGAGGCAGCACACAAAACCACACCCACTCTGGTCCACAGGAAAACCTTTCTCCATGGAACCAGTCCAGAGGTGGGTTCTTTTAAAGATTGGGGGTGAAAGGAACGCAGGAGCCATGGATCATGAGAGTAATGATGTTTATTAGTACCAGATGACAAGATGACAAGCGATTCAGCAACTGTTACAACTGTCACAGTATTTATACCCTCAGGTCACCAACTGTCATTAGAACCTCCAATCACAGGCTGTGCTTCGCCCGACCAATTAGAACGCAGCACAGGCTGTTGCTGGGCTATAACAGGTTCCTACCAGTTCGCACCTATTCGGTAGAACCGGTTCATCAAAGCTACCTACTCTAGAACACACCGCTAGGGGAGATGAGAAGCCATTTGGCAAAATTAATTCCCAAAACAGAAGAACTCCACAGAGTATCTTAGAAATGGTAGTTATTAACAAAGTGACTGGATTGCTCCATGCCATTAGGTCAGTCAATTTGGATTAGAAATTCCTAAAGTAATTGTTGAATGTAAAGTCTGCCTATGATTATATTTCCTTACCTGTCATAGCAGAATTGATCTGTGCATTGACTGAGTTGTGTATAGTGGACATTTTAGCGCCTGGTATAATCTCCATATTATACCTGAAATGGAGCTCATGGAAGGGGAGGTCTAAAATGAAAGAGAAGAAGAAATGTTTTTGAACAAAGATTCTCTGGTGCTTTCAAAGTTCAATCCACAGGAGGTAGATTTTTAGAAAGAATCTACAGTTCAGGTTTTTTTGCAAGGAATTATGTAAACTATGAAGGTGATAGAAATGCCAACTTTCAGACTGACCATGCTAAATGCATCAAAAGTCCAAGTCACACTGTCCATCTCACAGAATTACAGCTGCTATAGGAGCTCATAGGTTTTATTGACAGTAAAACAATATGAATCACAAACTATACCATGTCAACTGGTATTCTTTTACCAGAGCTGAGGTGGTGCAGTGGTTAGAGTGCAGTACTGCAGCCACTTCAGCTGACTGCTAACTGCAGTTCGGCTGTTCAAATCTCACCGGCTCAAGGTTGACTCAGCCTTCCATCCTTCCGAGGTGGGTGAAATGAGGACCCAGATTGTTGGGGGCAATATGCTGACTCTCTGTAAACCGCTTAGAGAGGGCTGAAAGCCCTATGAAGCGGTATATAAGTCTACTGCTATTGCTATATTGCTATTTTATCTCTTATCAAAATCATGCAGGGTATATTTGTAGAAATACTTCTTAATTTAACAAAAGTAGATCAGCTATCTTTTTTAAAAGCAGAAAATAGTGTTTGAGAAGCATATCTGTGTTAAGGAGCATATCGGCTTTATAAGGAATTCTGAGTAACAACAAATCAGGATTTTTCCCCGTAGCAGTTCGAAAGAAAGAAATCAATAGAATGGATTACTTCATGAAAACCTTCAAGCTATAATATAGTTATTTGTGTTCTTTTGAAAATATTTGAATTGAACTTCATGACTAAGAAGCATCTTTTCTGCACATAAAATATCTGTCTCTCTGCAAATATTTTAAAAATATTCAACATACAAGATTGAAAAAAAAATGATTTACATCAATTTCAACATTTGGTGCATGTTGGAAATCTGGATTGGCTCAGACTAACTAGCCATTTTTATTCGATTATATTTATCATAAAATCCATTGAATTGATTTCATTCTGATCAAGGATCATTCATACGTCTTATGTGCACATATAAGTGCATGCGAAAAAGACGAATGATGCCACGTATACAACCAAGGATATGTTTTAAAAGGAAATCAATTCTAAAGCACTTATAAAAATGAACCATTATGTGGGAAACCAATTTCTTTTCATGGTCTAATTAATAGAACACAGATTTTGTAGACGAAATCATTTTCCTGCTCAGTTGAATAAATTCAGCTGAAATTACAAGTCTTGTCTCGGGGCAAATTCAACAGAACATTCCTTTGTAGAAATAATTTGGAAAAGAGTCCATGAAGAACAAAATTGCATCTGTCATAAAAATAAATATATATTCATTTTAAAAAAGGTGTAAAGGATATAATACTAAATTGTAATTGGTTGTTCACTGGTGTTTTCTGCTTAATTCATCCATAGAGTTTTTGTTTGTTCTGGTACAATTCTTTCTGTATTCTTCTGTACGAGGCTTTCTCCCTCACCACTCACCCAAATACAGACATGCATAGCTATTGACAAAGAATTGTATTAGTCTTGGTTTACACAAAGGATGGCTTGTTACTGAAGTTCTGTATTGATCCAGAGGTAACATAGCATCATGGTAAGCAAAGGCTGGAATCATGTACGCCTACTTAAAGGTTTGTTTTCTTCAGAATTTTGCAATAGGTTATTTTTATAATGACAAGATGGAAAGCAACAAAGAAGAGCTTGTATAATGCAAGGTAATCAAAGATACAATGGGATGAAATGAAAGCCATTGAACATGTAAGATTGCACCAAATGATGCAAGGAATCCAGACTGAAAACAGAGTGAAAATAGGGATGACATGATAGCAGTGTTCCAATATCTCAGGGGCTGCCACAAAAAGAGAGAGTCAAGCTATTCTCCAAAGCACCTGAGGGCAGGACAAGAAGGAATGGGTCGAAACTAATCAAATACAGAAGAAATCAAGAACTGAGGGAGGAGCCAATGTCACGATGATACATCGTGCGGACTCGACAGTCTGAGTCCACCGATGACACTGGACGGTCCGGCAGGACCTAAATTGTCCCGAAGAGATGGTGACTGGGAAGACAAAACCTTGCTGGTCGCAGGGACACCGCAAAGTCCCTGATCGACCCTAGGGAAGCACTTCCAACCGGCGGCAAACAGGCAGCCCCCAGGCTGACAAAGTCGGAGACGGCTCCGGAAGGAAAGAAGAAGTGAAAGTGTTCCATCTGGTGAGGCTTTTTTTTTACTTTCAGAAGATTGCCCTAAGAAACCCTTTTTAAAAAAAGATAAATTAGTCCTCTAAGTAAGAATAAAGCGGCAAATTTAATCCCTATTGGACTGCCTTAGAAAGTTTTTCGCTCTTGCTTGTAACGATGTTTTGTGGATTGAAGTGATTGCAACTTTTCCTGTTTCTCCGCTTGAGGTGAATGGACTGACCTTTTTTCCTCTATATGTTTTACTACTTTAATTTTTTTTTTGTTTAAATTAAAACTTTTTTTATTTTAACAAATTTCTCCTTCTACTTGTTATAAAATTATATTAAAGATACCTAAGGAAAAAGTAGAAAAAAATAGTTGAATCTGGCAGTCGGAAGCCTGAGCTTGAAGTTTTTTTTTCCTTGAAACAATGTATCCTTTGTTTATTCCTATTTGACTTCACTGACTTTGTAACGGAAGGGTTTGGAACTTGTTTTTAAAACCTGATAAAGCCTCAAGGGCATGAACAGTGCTTTGCAGTTGCTCTTGGAAAATATTTTGGCAAGAGAAGGAAAAGGAAAGAAAAAGTTAAGAACCCTTCTACTCTGAAAAACACAAAAGAACCTGTGCTTAAGATTTAAAATAAACATAGATATATTCTTCAAAAAATTTTTTGACAGGCTAGAGTGGCAGTAATTATCAGATTCCTCTTTTTCTTTTTCTTTACATTTCTTTTTATTTCGAAAAATGGATCAATATTCAGATGAAGAAAACTTAATAATCCAAAACATTCTGGCTGACTTCAAAATATTCTAGAAGGATTTGAGAGATTTGACAAGAAATGGGACAGATTATGGGGTATCACAGAAAAAGATGATGGAGCCCCAGAAATTAAAGAAGAGAATGAAAATACAGAAAACAAAGACAAGATGCTAGATGAACTTATTGATGGAGTAAATGTGAGTGAAAGTGGAAAGAAGGGAAGCTGGAAAATTGATTTTGACAATTTGAAGCTTTATCCCAAATTCCAAGATGCAGGAGAAAAAAAAGAGTTAAAAGGATGGAGTTAAGAAGACAAATCTATCCAGAAATAAGTTTGATAACCAAAGTTAAGCTTACGTTAATAACAATTCAAGGGCAACGAAACTACCTAAGAGATCTTCCAAGCTACAAAGTGCGGAGAAAAGTTCTAAACTCTGGAAAGGAGCTGAAAAGAGAATTGACACAACGGCTGGCGAGAGAGAAAAGACCATTTTGCTACTGGAAAGACACTGGTTGATAATGTTAGTTGATGATAAAAAGTTAGCTATTTTTGATTGATGAGGGATTTTAGTATTTTGTAGATTGTTTTAGATTATCATTGAATGTTTATTTGTTAACATATAATTTACTATGATATTAATAACAAAATGATAACCTTAATTAGGATAAATAACCGGGCCATAAATTGTAATTTGGGATCTGGCGAAAAGACGTATAAATCTTACAAAGTTTTGTTTAGATCTTGTTATGAGGGTAGAAATAATTTGGGTCAGAAGAGAGGAGACGTGATACAAATAGCAAACAATTGATTTTTCTTTTTCTTTTAATTATAATAAGAAGGAAATGTTAATGCATACTTTTGGTGATTATTAAGTAGAAATGTTAACATGTCTTAGATTGTCTGAGATTTTAAATGTTTATTTTGTTAATACGTAATTAACTAATCTGGGACTTAGGGAAAAGACCTATAAATCTTATTAATAAATTTCTGTTTAGAGATGGTTATGAAGGTATAATCTTGTTTGGGCCTGTGGAGAGGAGAGGTGAGATAAATAGTAAATAATTTTTAGTTAACTACAATAATAACAGCGAAATGTTAATGGATAATATTTAATGATACATACAGGTGTGTTGTACCAGTAAAAGTAAAACGGACAGAAGCGTTAATTTGTGAGTTTGGGGATGGGGGAAGGAGAGGGAATGTTAGATATCCTCCTAACTGACTTTCTTTTAGAATATGTTCTAAGGATATAAAGTTATGGCAGATTCATTATGATTGTGAAAGTATGCCAGTAGGTGGTTCTGTCTTCAAATATAAATGATCTTAGGGGGAAAAAACATTTTTAAGTAACCATAATCAAATGAAAATTGTGGTACAGTGATAGTAAAATACATAAATTCTAAAATGTACAACTCAACCTGAATGAAATATATACAATGATTGTGGAAGAAACGCACGAAATGTACCTGTAACCAATGGACATACTTTCTACAAGTTGTAATGAAAGATGATTCTTTTTTTCCCTTTGTGTTCTTGTTTAATAAAAACAATAAAAAATTTATATATATATAAAAAGAAATCAAGAACTGAGGAGAAATTTCCTGACACTTAGAACAATTAATCAGTGGAACAACTTGCCTCCAGAAGATATGAATGCTCCAACACTGGAAGTTTTTAAGAAGAGATTGGATAACCATTTATCTGAAATGGTAAAAGGTTTTCTGCATAAGCAGGGGGTTGGGCTAGAAGACCTTCAAAGTCCCTTCCAACTCTGTTATTCTAATTCTATTCTAAAAAACCCACCAAAGATTGCAATCCACCCAGAGATGTTTGTTGCAATGGAAAGACACCATTCCTTCTTTCTTATTTTTAAACTTGTTACTTTTTTATTCTTTGCATCTCTTCTCTAGCCACACTTGATTTGTGTCCCAAATCAAATAGTATTCCATTTCTCCTCTTTCTTTTATTATTTAAAATTTAATATTTTAAATCACCATTTCATCGGAGGGAGTGCTATTGTTTTTCCAGTTTAGGTATGTATTCTAAATATGTGCATTCAATATTGAAGTTGAACAAAAACTATATAAATTAGATAAATTTATGTTGTGACTCAGCAGAAGTTTGCTGTGAGTTGAGTCGGGATGCAGGAATAACAATGCAGCTGGGGCTCATTAGTGTTGTCTTCTGGAGATAAAAGGACTGATGGTGCCACGCCCTGGTTGCAGAAGTCAACGTTCATTTGTTCGTTCGTGGTTCATCGTTCGTTTATGGAGAATTCGGTTCCGTTCCTGTTTGAGTTTGTGAGACACTTTGATAAGTGATTTTGCTTCCTGAAAACCTGTTGCTGTAAGAGTTTTGTTTCTGCATTCTGCTGCATAACCCTCGTTGCCAGAAACTTTATCTATGTTTATTTTGGGCTCGCAGCCAGCGTGAGCCGAGACTGATAAAGTTATTTCCTTTTAAGTCTGTCTGACTGTTGTCTGTGAACGAGCGAAGAAGGCGGTGTCAGAACAAATTTATATATAGTTTCAGATAAAATACACTGAAACCATAATTGAGGATGTAATCTTATGAACCCTAGGATAGCGGTCACTGAACTCATACTTGAATTGACCAATTTTTCTTCTTCCAAGATCATATAAATTTACACATGTCATGGAATACTCTCCCTGGCCTTTTTGAACTGGGAAATCCAGATCTCGGAAAAACATAAGGAAAGCATAATGATGATTATGCAAGAAGATGATTGGGATGAATTCAAAAATTCTCAGTGTTTTCAGACGTATGTGTTATTATCTCCACAATGAGTTTCACAATAAGTCAAATGTTTAGACAGGATTTGGCATTTTTATCCACCTATCAAGTACTCTCCAGGATCTGGGATGGCCAGATGTTGTTGTCTGATGGTGTTAGGCGATAGTTGTAGGAAGTAAGCTGTTCCAAGTAAAGCTGCTCCATCATTTGACTGATGGTGATTTTTGTCAATGCTGATGGTGTTCAAGTAGTGCTCCAGATGTTTGGGGAGTTGACTCTCAAGAGCCCCTGAGAGTCAAAGGCTTGCAACAACTAAATAAATTACAGTGAAATAAAACACAAAGACTATAGTGCATCTCACAGTTAGTGGCAGTACACACACAAAATAACTTCTTTCTTACCTTATATGAAATCTTACACAGTGGTACCTACGTACTCATGCTTAATTGGTTCCAGGAGGCATGACAGTAGCAAAAAAAAAAACAACACATGTGACTTACTATGATCCCCTTTGTTTCAAGGACTTTCTACCTGTCCCTTTTCCTATGCCTGTGATAGCATAGCCAACTTCCTGTCCATCCTCTGCAGCTATCCCGTTTCCTTCTGCAGCAACCTTCCCAGCATAGCTGACTTCCTGTCTGCCCTCTGTGGCTGTCCCCCCGCTTCCTTTTGCAGAGTGTCAAATACCAAATAAAGATGAGTACTGAGGCAACATTTTTGTACTGAGTACCAAATTCAATTAGTTTTTTTTTCACATAATATTTTTATTTCCATTTCATTCTATACAATCACATGTTTACTGTGCATAACCGGAGCATGTAACATTGAGTAATAAACACAGCCTTCACTTATATAGAAAATGCCCCCTACAATACAAACCCAATATACCACCTTGGCCCACCATACACCCTCTTTCAGCCCCCTCCAACTTTCATTCTTCCTTCTTACATACCCCTCTACTACCTACTTCCCCTCCCCCTCTATCACTCCCTCTCTTCATCCATTCCCTCCCTTCCTTCTCCTCCTCCTTTCTCTCACCCTCTCCACCCTCCTTCTTCTTTCACTCAGCTCCTCCCTTCGGTATACTTCTATTACCTTCCAATATATTCAGCTTGTTCTATTTTAATACTAACATTAAAAAGCCACAGTATACAAGTGCAATCATGTACTTTAGAATTTAACACATATTATATTTCCCCCTTCCCCCCTCCCCCTAAAACCCCACCTCCCTTCCCTCCCCCCGACTTCCCAGAGCCCATACACGGTATAACTTTTTAACAATCACAGTCTAAAATGTCTCTACATTGAGCTCAGCTTCTTACTGTTACCCAAATTTTAAACAATTTAAGTTATTACTGATGTTAAACATAAGCTATCTAGAGTTTCTTAGTTCCATATTTACTTTGTGTATAATCAATCCATTTTTTCCAGTCTCGTTCAATTCAAATTCAATTAGTTTTGAAGCAGGGGCAACACTGTAAACAATCCGACCTTACTTTATTCTTTCCACATTGCAGGAGTACCAAATCTGGACTCCATGCATCAAGACAACCTCCAATACCATTTTTATTTTGCACTTTTCTGCTGCCATGCAATGATTGTGTAACTTTGTGCAACCCAGCTGTTGCTCTTTTCAGCAGTGTGCAAAAAGAAGAAGCAAAAGAGGAACTACTTTATCCCAGAGAGTCATGTTTCAAACCTGTGTGATCGTGAGGGGGCTGAGCTGACCACAGTAAATCATTTAGGATCATTATGTTATGAACGGAACATTTATACGCGTCCATATCCAATATTTATTTTATCTTGTCAGAATATAACATTAAGCAAATTTGAATTTGCCTGGGAGGGTCCCACTGCACCCGAGTGCAAATTAAACATGTAGGATTTAATTATTGATTTCACCTTTCTAAAAAAGTTGATGGCATCTAAATTGGATGCAGGTGGGTGGGTTAGGTTTCCCAAAAGACACTCCTGAGTCTTTAACAGCTGCAGTCCTTTGAGATACTTGGATTATCTAAATGGGCTAGCAAGTAATTTAGCTACTACCATTTCAATGGTGTATAAAAATCTTTATTTATATATAACATATATTGTATTTAAAAGAACTGTATTCTTTTTAGGACCTCCACACCAGTAGTGGGATTCAAAAATTTTCACTACCAGTCCTGTGGGTGTGGCTTGGTGGGTGTGACATGGCTTGGTAGGTGTGGCTTGGTGGGCATGGCAGGGTAAGGATACTGTAAAATCTCCATTCCCTCCTCACTCCAGGGGAAGGTTACTGCAAAATCCCCATTCCCTCCTGATCAGCTGGGACTCGGGAGGCAGAGAATAGATGGGGCGGGGCCAGCCAGAGGTGGTATTCACCAGTTCTCCGAACTACTCAAAATTTCTGCTACCGGTTCTCCAGAACTGGTCGGAACCTGCTGAATACCACCTCTGCTGCACACATGTATGCATACATTCACACATGTGCATGTATGAATATCTGTACATATACATATGTAAATATATGCACAATGTCTTCCGTTGTGTTCCCCACTGCTCTGTTTACAATGAGATCAAGGACAAATTATTGATGGTGAGTGCTAAAAAAACCATCGAAATTAATGCAAATGTGTTTTCAACTATCAGCAATCAAGTTGCTCCTTTTGTTCTGTTGTCATTTACACTTAGCAAGAGATTCTCAACATCTCAGTAGTAGCTTTGGCTTCATATTTCTGTAGCCGTTTTACAACTAATAACTATTTTTATTATTTACATTTTCAATCTTATTAATATTTACACAGACATAAGCACACACATAAGCATCTACATACATATAGAGATACACCTCTCTCTCTCTCTCTCTGTCTCTCTCTCTCTCTCTCTGTCTCTCTCTCTCTCTCTCTCTCTCTCACACACACACACACACACACACTAGATATTTGGGTGTGTAAGTATTCCAGATATTTATGTGGATCTATTTACAGAACTGAACAGTAGAATGAAGACCTTCAATACTTCTGAATTAAACTGTTCTCCTACCACCCTTGGGTCAATCGAACATTACCCTGGCATTAACATTGTTAATCTCCATTTCACACCACCTAAAAAGTAGATACAAGCCGCAGCCAAGCATACATTTAAATGTAAGACCCTACAATCAATAGGCTTAATCATAGTTAGCTGCTCCATCATATCCTTTCTTTTAATATGGGGAGAAAACACGGAGGAATGTGTAAATCCAGTTGGCAGACTACCTAATAGATGGCCAATATAATCAATGGGGTAAAAATGTACTCCTATTTTCGAAAAGTTGTCCTGAGCTTCAATTTGGGTTCAGCAAAAATATTGATCAGCATTTATAAAATTATCTAGAGTCATTCTGTAGTTTTCTTGTTTGGTGGATACCAGAAATTCAAGCAAGCTAATATGTTTATTTCTGGTGATGTGTTCTTAATATGTATAGGTCACAATACAAATATAAATAATATCCACAAGGGATCTGTTGGTGGTGGCTTCTATTTTGTGGAAACCTTTGTTCCCCAAAGCTGTTCCAATCCTGTTTGTAATACTTTGCAGATCTAGTATTGTTTCTTCACCTCCCCTTCTCCCAAAATAGATTTGGCTGCTTGTATTTCATACATTTTCAAAATAAATTCATAAAACTTTTTGGACTGATATTTATATTTATAATTCAGAACTTATTTTTCAATGGACATGTTGTATTGTTCAATTTGTTACTCATATTGTTTCCTTAGAGTAAGTGCTTCTTAATGGAAAAGCAGAATGAAAATATTTCAATAAATAAATACAATATCATTATTTTACCGCATAGGAAGATTAATTTATGAGTGATATAGTATATAAGCATGCATAACCTTTCCCTTTATCCAGTTTTATGTTCTTTTTGTGACCCAAATGGATATTGTAATGGCATATAGATACAGTAAATGGATCTATTTTGGAAATGATGTCACAATCCTGCTTTTGTTATTTGGATGATAGCAATAGCAATAGCGGTTAGACTTATATACCGCTTCATAGGGCTTTCAGCCCTCTCTAAGTGGTTTACAGAGTCAGCATATCGCCCCCACAGTCTGGATCCTCATTTCACCCACCTCGGAAGGATGGAAGGCTGAGTCAACCTTGAGCCGGTGAGATTAGAACCGCTGAACTGTAGATAACAGTCAGCTGAAGTGGCCTGCAATATTGCACCCTAACCACTGTGCCACCTCGGCTCTTATCATCAAATCATGGGAATGCTTCTCCTTCAAATATCTCTCCACGTTCCATGGCTCAAATGGATTGTTATTCTTAGAACCTCTCAGTAATAGTAATAAAAATAATCAGGAAGTGAATATGCTGCAAATCAACGCACAAGCCTTAAGCATCATGTTTTCAATGTTTCTGGGCCGCCATATCCCAAAGGCACCCTGAACAAATGCAAACCACAGGGAAGCTCATTTGATAGACAACATCTCACATAGCTGAAGAGCATCTGGTCAAAGCTTGTTTTAGTTAGGTTCATTTTGCGACGGTTCCCGCCACTGGTGGGATTCAAAATTTTTTACTACTGGTTCTGTGGGCGTAGCTTGGTGGATGTGGCATGGCTTGGTGGGCGTGACTTGGTGGGAGTAGTAGGGGAAGGATACTGTTGAGGGCTCGGAAAGTCCTTGACATACGACCTGGCAGCTAGCAACAGGCCAGGCAACACCCTGATTGGCTAGGGTGCAGCATCGCCTGTTGCTAGCCGCTAGAGATGCCCTGATTGGCTAGGGCACAGCGTCATCCGTTGCTAGACGCTGAAAGCGTGCCCATTGATTATCCCTGCTTGACAGCCCGTTGAAATAGCTGTCAAGCAGGGATGGTGCTGAATCGCCTGTAAATAGTTATCTGTTGAATAAACCTGTGTTCTGGAAGTCCTGGCTCCCATCTTGTCCTTCAGTCACACAAGATACTGTAAAATCTCCATTCAGACCTCACTCCAGGGGAAAGCAAAATCCCCATTCCCTCCCGATCAGCTGGGACTTGGCAGAGAATAGATGGCGGGGGGGGGGCTACTCAGAGGTGGTATTTACCGGTTTTTCGAACTACACAAAATTTCCACTACTGGTTCTCCACAACTGGTCTGAACCTGCTGAATACCACCTCTGGTGCCTGTAAAGTGTTTTCAAATTCAGGTGTATCTGCCAGCTTTAAACAGGATGCTGGTTTCAAATATTTAAAGGACTGCCTATTTCCATTTATATTTACCTGAGCCAGCAGAGCAGGAAACCAGATTCCCTCTTTTAAGAAGATTTATCTGGTAGAACAAATAAGAAGGGTCTTCTCCCCATGGTGGCTCTGTCCCTATATAACATAATCCACACAGAAATACCTTGGCACTCTTTCCAAAGGCCCTGAGAACCTGATTTTGAAGACCTCAGGGTGATATAGAACCCATCAAGTGGTTGGTTTGATTGTTGTCACCAGGAAGGGGTTAATTGGATTTTGTATTTGGGGTTTTACTTCTGTCAGCTGCCTGGAGTCACCATGAGTGAGTTGGGCAGACATAGACATTTTTTTAAAAATAAATATTTATTTCTGCACAATTGTTCTCCGGAAAACTGATTCCAGAAAACTGTTCTTTGTTGCAAAGTAGACATTGAAGACAGAGTCAGAACAAATAGCTCTTGGTTATTTATGATATTGGAACAAATCACATCTAATAAGGGGTCTCAGATTGGACTAAGATGAGGGCCTTCTTCCTTATAGTGCTTAAATGAAATAAAGACCTTTTTTTATTAAGTTGCATTCTTTTTGAGGTTATCTTTGGATGTTTAACTGCATTAAAGATTAATGTCCTACTTTTCCCACATGGGACAACACTTCTGTATGTTTTACTATCAGTCCTTGACATCTGCCTGAGGTAATTTCTTGCTTTTCATAGTTCAACAGCTCCAAATAATCTGTGCAAAGAGGGTGGAACCAGGTTTGCTTCCAAGTTTAAAGGTTGAATAACAAAAGTGAAAAGCAAAACTGGCTTTGGGAAATATTTGAGACAGGTTTGCTTGTTTTCTTCATCATACACTTTATAAAGAACAGTGAAAAAAGAAGATTCAGAGGGAATAAAAGTACAGTAAATATATATTTACTAATTCTCTATAAACCAACCAAAACAATAAAAAGGTCTACTTTGCAGAAATTGCCACCCAAACCACCAATTATTGCTAATTTGTTGACATCCCCTATTGCTTCACATCAATATTATTCTTTGTCTTCCCCTGATTTTTTTTTCTTCCTGCTGAAGGCACCAGTGACAAAACAACCATTACAGTACATTAGCTGAAGGCTGCATGCTACACGTCGCCTGACATTGATTCAACCCAATATATGATACTCTCTCTTGTTTCTCGAGCAGATGTCACTAATAAAAATGGCCTTCGGAGCAATTGCAAGCAATTATTGTGAAGCATGCTTGCCAGCAGGAAAATGGCCTTTTCAGGAGAAGCGCAGTGGAGCAAAATGTACTAGTGAGAGGATGTCTTCCAAGGTACAAAGAGATACAGAGGATTCAGACTGGAAATCCATGAGGATGAATGAGTGTTGTTTCTGTTGGCTCCTTAAAGGAGGTTCTACTATCTCTTTGTAGCTATGAACTTTTTGACCATTAAGGCAAAGGGAAGAATATTGTCAGGAACAAAGAACCAGGACCATAGTATAAGTTCCAGTTAAACTGTTTTACTGCTAAAGCCTATATATAACAGCTGTCTGATACACTAGGAGTCCCAACCCCTAGGCTATGGCCCACTACTGGGCCATGTGAGTGGCTGGCTGGTGGCATGCATTTGCATGCACCATTCTACATGCACGAGTGGCAGGCTGACATGCATGCAGGCAGCTGAACTTGCCAGCAGCAGCCCATTTCCCTTCCCCTCCGGGCTGACAAGCCATAAAGGTTGGGGACCCCTGTGATATGATACATACATGAGAAGATATAACGCTAATGCTAAACACAGGAATATAGTCAACTAATGGTAAGCACTAAATGGGTGCTAAATAAGAGTTAGCAGAATTTAAGAACATCTGGACTTGGAACACTTGTGGGAACATAACAGATTCCTCTCTTGACTCTCCTCCCAGGCCCTGCCTGTCCTACTACCAGTGATGTGCGGTGAGGTTTATGGCTGGTGAGGCAAGTGGGCAAAAGCCGCCCTATGTCGGACACAGCGCCATGGCTTTGGCGGGCCTTTCAGAAAGCCCCGCTGAAGCCCCAGTGCTGTGTCCGCCATAGAGGTGTCCCACGGGGCACCTCTATGGCGGACACAGCACCGGGGCTTTTGGAAGGGCTCTACCACACCAAAGGAGAACCCATCTTTCTCCCGTCTCCTACAAAACAGCATCAGAAGGAGAAAGGGGCAGATTATATTAATGAAGACACCCCACACTTAAAGTAGTTCCCCTTAGACAGGAACCGGAAAATGATTATAAACCTGCCTGCTGAAGGGTCAGCCTCCTTGCTTTAACAGTTTTGGGTTGCCGAAACATAAAAAAATGTGCCAGCCCGCGCTCCAGCAAAGGCGGGTCAAACACACACACAAAAACACACACAAATTACTTACAATAATACAATTACTTACAAATTACATTAACTTTGAACTCCTCCCCCACCCTCCGTCCCACATACCTTTTCCAGTTGTTTCACAGAGGATTTGAACTCTTGTCTGCCATGATAAAAATGTAAAAATGTCAAAGGAAAAAGGCAAAAGCTGCTGAGGTCAGGCTGGGTTAGCTGCTGCTAGAGTCCCCAATGGATGACTCTGCTTAACTGTTTAAAAAAAGCCTCTAAAAACGCCCTCTACAGGAGGAGGTGAGAGAACCACCTGCCTCATCTACATAAGGAATTTTTCAGCTTTTAACCCTTGCTTAACTCTGCTCGAGTGATCTTAAAGATAGACTAAATGAGGCACGTGGTTCTCTCGCCTCCTCCTGTAGAGGGCACTTTTTAAAGAGGCTTTTTAAAGCACTAAGCAGAGTCATCCACTGTGACTCTGGCAGCAACTACCTCAGCCTTTTTCCTTTTAATTTTCTTTTCTTTTCATGATGACAATGGTGAGGCCCTGCCTCCCCTGACTGCACGTCCCTGCCTGTCCTACTGTCCCTATATCTATCTCCCACTGGCCTCTTTGTTAGTGAAATGATTTTCCGTGTTTAAGAGAGTAAGAAACTTTCTCTGTGTCTTTTTCCTTTTTGTGGTCTTTTTCTCTCTCCAATATATCATTTAGGTTAGTCTTTCTCAACTTCAGCAACTTTATGCTGTGTAGACTTCATCTCCCGTGATGGCTGGGGAATTCTGGGAGGTGAAGTCCACATATTTTATTGTTTCTGAGACTAATAAACACCGTGTTACGTGATGGTGAGGTTTTTGCATCCTGTGTATTTCTTAACATATCTATTTTTTTCACTTTGAATACAATGAATGTCTGTTAGCATTCTTTGACAGCTGGATTGAACCTAAACTGCATCCAAGATCAGCAGATTTGTGACCATTTCCTTTTTGAGTAGGGCCTGCTGGTATTATTACTTTATCACTTTGCATATGGTCAGGAACACTAACAGTGGCTACTACGGGATTCAAATGTCTAACATGTCAGACTGAAATACCTTCAGCTAACCTGACCTTTTTTTCTTTCTTTTTGAAATCGAATTCATTTATTTTAAGAATAATAATTATGAAGTAGAATTATTTTGTGATCTCGTTTTCTTGAATGAAACAAATAGAATGAAGATCTAAATTAAGCACAGTACATATTTTTAAAACCTGAACTTGGCTTCTTTACAGCTTAGATTGGCTTGAATCTTGAATAAGGTTATGTCGCTTGGGGAGAATTCATCAGTGTTTCACGCAGAAACAAGACACCTTCTGTAGAAACATTTTTGTCATTGGAATCTTCTACTATAGTCAAGAGTTTCAGCAATTGAGCCAAACAGCTAACTCAGCCTTTTAGTTTTAGCCAACATTTCTTTGTAAAATCCCAGGGTTGCAAAGGCCACTGAGAGAGGGGAGAAGAGGAAGTGAAGTGAAGTGACTGACAGGTCTATTTCACAGTAAACAGTAATTGGGTCTTTTCAATCACAGTGTTTTGGCAGTGGAAAGTTCGGCCTTATTGTAAGCTTGCAAACATTGGGAAGCTAACATTTTCGAAAGTGTTAGCAGTCTCACTTAGAGGTTCAGTGGAAATGGGTGGTGGATTCAGCTGAAGCCCAGATTGCAAGATGAAACACACCGCCAGTACCCATAGATCTCTCCTAAAAACAAACACTATACTCCCTTATCACTGTTCATTCAATACCACACCAAAGAAGAATGGCAAGTGTGGAGGACTATGGAATCCAGTGCTTCAACAAATCAGCTATTAGATCAGAGTGATCAGCTGTTATTGACTATCCTACTCCCAATGTCTAAGGAGATGGTAAATTCTTGAGAAGAAGGAGTGAAATCCCCAGCTTCACTATCCACTCTGTGTTTTATAGTCTCTTCTCCAGAGCAGTTGTATGGTGATGTTGGTCAACTTCATTAATTCATTGATGAGCCATAATGATTTATTTATTTCATGCTGGAAAATCCAACAAGTGTTCCCTCTTACTTCTCCAACAAACAGTCCTTCCACCCAATGAAATAATGATTGGTAATCTCCTGCAATGTGCAAATGGCTTTTTAAAGATACCATGGCCTATTTTTTTTTTAGCCCAGGGATAAGTGACAAGGGACTATTTCCAAAAAATATTCCTAGAGAGAGAGGTAATTCTCTAAGAGTATCTCCAGGAGAATCACTCTCAATGATAATGGCAGTCTTTCTTCTGTCCCTGTTTTGCTTTATGTTGTTTTCATGTGTTTGTTTTGTCTCGGAGCTGTAATTCTCAGCACTCTGGCCACCATTTCATATTTTTTTAGACAATGCCCAAGCAGAACATTATTTGGGGAAATGACATTTGATAGCAAAAATAATAGAGAATATTTTAAACTACATAATTTATGCTTTGGGGGTGGGTGGGAAGAAGAAGAAGAAAACAATAATCTCTCAAAACATTCTTAGGAAAATGGCTTTTGAGATATTTCAATTCAACAATATGAACTGAAATTTCAGTTCTTCTGAGACATAATGCAGAACAAGCATAATAATCGATGTGTCTTCTTGATATACAAAACATCTATTTGCTAGTGAAGTTCCTACTGCTTGGCAATTTCCTGGCTGATTAGTGACAGAAATGTACCTTGAGATATGTATGTGGAGATACAATAACTGTAGCGCAGTGGAAATGGTTAGCAATTTTCAGAGTGATAAAAAAATAATCAAAACCTTCCATGGAGGAATAAAGGGAATCAATCCAGAAATTATATAAATCAGAGGCGGCAATATCAGTAGCAAGCTTTAGCTGGGGAATGATAAGCTTTACTGCCTGCAAAAGCAAACAGATGCATATTTCATTATGTTTTAATTGGAAGTATCATTATAAAAATCTATACAGTACTGAACATATTTGTTTAACAAGGAAGTTAAGCCCCCACCATTAATTATGATCACTGAAAACTGTAGCACAAGGAAATGTTCAGTCACTTTTCTGTCTCTTTGTATGCTTTATAAATACATGCATTTAAACGTCATAAAAGACTGCCGAATAATATAAGCTGCAATTAAGCTTTGCTGGATCTAATCACCACCCAGATAGAAGGCTCCCTGCAAATTCTATGAATGAGGAGATGAGGACTGTGATTGAAAATCAGACACGATAAAGTAATGTATGCATTCATTTTGTCTATTAAGAAGTATAATTAACCATCACATATTGAAGGGTTCTAAATGCACACTATGTCAGCGTTCCAAATACCATGCAGAATTAAATCAGAATTGAAGGCAAAACTATGCTTAAAGTTCCAATTTAATAAGGCAGGCATGTTGGCATCGTGCTATGGAATTCCGACTCTGGAAGTTACATCAGAATCCCACCCAGTTAAAAGTTCATGATCTTGCCCCCACACCCACAGTCCATCACATGGTCCAATCTTCTTCTTCCATGCTGGCATCTACGGCCAGCTAGTTCCAGTCAGGTGTACTGGTGTGGAGACAAAGGATGACCTTGGCTTCTAGTAAAGAATGAAAAACAATACATTCCACAATCCTACTCCTTCTATTCCCCCCTCCCATTGACTATACTTAAAGAAACAGCATAATGAAATAAGAGAAAGTGTGGCAGGCCAAAATTCTAAAAGGAATATAAATGCAGGCCTGACACACAATGTATCCACAGGAGATGATCAGGATGAACTCGAGGGAGGTGTCAAATGTGTTAGCAGTCATGAGTGTCTTTGCATCCACAAGAGAACTAAGTGGGCCCCACCGTGAATTCCTTCTACTCTTATCCCCCGCTAATTCCCTTTGGCCTTTAGTAGTTCAGATTCTAGTAGAAGCTTAAGCTTGCAATAAATATTTATACATATTTGAACTGTCGGAATCTGCTGTTTTTCCTGGTGCTTGACAATATCTGTGCATGTAAAGGGGTTATGGTCTTACATGAGTATTCAGGAACGTGCAAATATTAATTTTGAGATCTATCCAGAGCGTAGCTCCCAAATGTAATAATGATTGTGCATTCTTCCACATGTTCATTCATTACAAAATGCAAACTCTAAGTAACTTTTCTCACATGGATGGATTTTCAAAAGCATATTTTTATGGAAACACATTAGTGAAATGGATTACTAAGGTCCACTTGATTTATAAAGACATGGAACAGTTAGCTTACATATTGATTGAGCAATGCAAATCTTTGCTTATCTACTTCTTCTCTCACAGAAACAGGAATCATGTTTGTAGACTTAATACAAAACATAGTAGAAAAATGCCTTAATTCGATTCTTTTGTCACCTATAATAAGGTGGTAAAATGATAAACCAAGATGACAAATTGTGGCAAGAATCACACATATCAGAAATACCTGCCAACATAGTTTCATGCAACCTGTGTGTTTTGTTTTTTTATTGGAAACTTTTCTCCTTTCTTTTCTAATAAAAGAATTTCATATCTGCCATATGTCTCTTTCCATCTTTTTCTTTTTGTGGGACTGACAATTGCTTCCTTTCAGCAATATCATATATAAATGGAAAACATTTGGGTTTATTTTCCCTGTTTTCAGCTCCTGGGGGAATGGTTCATTTACCCAGAATATGTTGGTCATAGCAAGTTATGAGGCACCCATTTATCCCGAAGGCAACCTGTTGAGGTTGTGATCGCTCTTCCAACCCATCCCAGCAAACCATATTTTGCTCTATTATTCTTTCCATTTTTCTCAAGGGAACTAGGCAGGCTTCCAAACAAAACCACACATTTTTAACAATTCTAACAATGCATATGGAACCTACATGGAACCCAAAGCATTTCTGTAAATAGAGATAGTCCTCGACGGTTCCCCGACAAATGCGCGCTCGACAAAAGCGCGCCCGATGAAACCGTGGTGACAAAACCACGAGTTCTAAGTCGCAGCGACGAATGAGCGCAGAAGCGCGCCGACAACAGCACACTGACAGAAGCACGCTCTAAACCTAACCCTGAACCTAACCCTTACCTTACCTTAAATCGCGTTTCTGTCGTTGCGCTGTTGTCACGCTGTTGTGGGCGCGTTGATGATGTCACGTTTTGTTGCCGCGGTTTCATCGGCGCGGTTTTGTCGAGCGCACATATGTCGGGTCACGGTCCTCGACATACAACAGTTCAATTAGTGACCGTCCAAAGTTCCAATGGCACTGAAAAAAGTGACTTCTGGCTGCTTTTCACACGTATGACTGTTGAGGCAGCTCCATGGTCACATGATCCAAATTCAGATGCTTTGACAACTGACTCATATTTATGACGGTTACAGAGTCCAAGGGACATGGGGTCACCTATTGTGACCTTCTGACAAGCAAAGTCAATAGGAAAGCCAGATTCATTTAATAATCGTGTTACTCATTTAATAACTGCGGTGATTCCCTTTGCAACTGTGCTAAGAAATATCATAACATTGGGACAAAATTCTCTTAACAAAATGATTTACTTGGACTCAATTGTGGTTGTAAGTCGAAGTGTACTATTGATGCACTTTTGATGGTGCACTTTTGCATTGAGAGGTCTTTCACTCTGCCTCCCAAAAGTTTTTCCAGGATTTGTGCATGCTACATGTACCCTGTTTCCCTTAAAATAAGACCTCCCCGGATTATAAACCCAATCGGGCTTTTGAACGCATGCGCTAAAATAAGCCCTCCCCTGAAAATAAGCCCTCCACAAAAATATTGCAACACAGCAGCAGCCATGAGGTGACCATGCTTGCTGCCTCCTGCAGCTCAAAAATAATAAGACCTCCCTGAAAATAAGGCCAAGTGCTTATTTCGGAGGTCGAAAGAAAATAAGATCCTGTCTTGTTTTCAGAGAAACATTGTAGTAGTTGATACTATTATGGATCTTCATGAGGTTTTAGAGAGAGAATATTCTTTAGATACATAGAAGTTCTTTTTAAAACTCCATACACTGAAGAAAAACAGTACAGAGTTTCTTTGCAAACTCCAGGTGTTTATATTGTATTTATGCACCATTATTAAATCAATAAGATCTTCTTTAGGGAGATTTCTATAAAGTGCATTTCAAATGGACAGAAAATACCACCTGAAACACAACGTTCTCCTGCCATTTCCCTTGGCTTCTCATCAGAGGATGCTTTGTCTTTCCTACAAGTGCTTTTTCAAGTTAAATATATGCTCACCTTTTAGATGGTGCTTGTTTTCAGCTGAGAAAAAAAACAGAGGACAGCTTATTTCCTCAAAGGTAAACAGAAAGAAAGACTGCCAATGCTTCTCGGCTTCAACTGGTAAAACAACATCTAAGGAAATGGCAAAATAATGCTTTAGCTTCACAAAGTTAAATGATTTCTTCATAATACACCACGGAGCTCATTAGTACCATTCAATTCCATCATCTTGAATTTGAAGCTCTGAATTAAATCTTTGCCCAACTGTTGTAAATAGACTTCAAAGGATGCTATTTATTTCATGAAATATTAGCAAGTCAGGGATTGTGTGGACTATGTGTGTGTGTCTTTCTCCCCCACCCCACCCCATCTGAGTCCAAATGACTATGTGCAGCTTCTACTTGAAAAGCAGGTGCAGTTAAAATTAAGAAACAAATCATAGATTAAACTAAACACAGCAATAACAAAAGAAGCTGTAGAAGCTCGACAGCCACCATTTATTCATTTGTTATTTATTTTGTTAAATTCATTTGCCCTCTATTTAGCCCTGGGGCTACTCCAGGTGGCTTACAATGATAAAAAGGAAGAAAAATGAAAGACGTGTAAACAGGAATGAAATAACAGAACAACAAACAGTGCCAAAGCAACACAATGAGAATTATACATCAATATGATAAGCAAAAAGATGGACAGGTGGAGAGGAGAAGGCATGGGAGATAGAGTCTGCCATTGGTATAGAAGCCACCGCCAGCATGGAATTCTCCCAATATCACCATATCCCTGGGCTCCCCCACTCATATGCAACAGTGCTTTAGTGGGTTGATTAATATTCTCCAGCAATTCCCTTCACCAAAAACTCAGCACTGTCCCAATTCAATCCAGCTAAATGCAGACCAATGCTAGTCCACAGAGCAATGGACAATGAGTCTACAAGGCACTTGAAAACTTCTCAAACAAGATAAACCCACCAGGCAAAGTTAAATCCACAATACAAGAGAGTTCACAAGGCAAGAAAAGTCCAGAGTTCACAAGGCAGGATCCAGGTCAAGGCATGGCATCAATCCAAAGCAAGGCACCCCCCCCCCCCAGTTACGGAAATGAACATTTTGTTCCAGGATCGCTTCCATATGTCTGCTGGGCTAAATAGTGTGGCCCATCAACAAGGGTGAGGCTGCCTCCTCATGAGTAATCTGGCTGACCTTGGCCGCTCCTGCCTTTTCTCTGCCCTACCTGTTCTTGGATCAGAGGGCAGTTAGCAATAGCAATAGCAGTTAGACTTATATACCGCTTCATAGGGCTTTCAGCCCTCTCTAAGCGGTTTACAGAGTCAGCAAATTGCCCCCAACAACAATCCGGGTCCTCATTTTACCCACCTTGGAAGGATGGAAGGCTGAGTCAACCCTGAGCCGGTGAGATTTGAACAGCCGAACTGCAGAACTGCAGTCAGCTGAAGCAGCCTGCAGTGCTGCACTCTAGCCACTGTGCCACCTCGACTCGGTTCCTCTTCCTAATCACTGACTGAGTGCAGCTGTATGCTTTCCCCATCTGAAGACTCAGGGCTGTTCTTCTGCAGCTGTGCTTCAGCCAAACCCCTCTCAGCTGGCTCCTCAGAGCCATTGACCAACTGCCCTCCTGATGTGTCCAGGATTGGTTCATCCTCCTCCAAACCCTGGAGTAGTATCTGGGAATGCGTCTAGGGGAGTCATCACAATCCCTGAGTCTAGGACAGGGCTGTCAAATTCATTGTCCTCAGGTTGGATGAGTCATGTGCTGGCCACGCCCATGCCCAGTTTGATGAAGGGGAAAAAAATCATGATACGCCACCTGGTTCCCTCATGATGATTCGAGTATGACACCCCTGATCTAGGAGAACAACCAGGTTTCCACAAACGTTTGGAATATTATTGGGATATGGACCATACAGGCCTCTGGAGGAGTAACTATTTCAGAAAGCAGGTACCACATCAGAGAAAGCATGCTAGATCATAGTAGATGAAATTGAGGAGGCCCGGAGCCAGAGGTGGGTTCCTACCAGTTCACACCTATTCGGTAGAACCAGTTAGTGAAATCTACCGAACCGGTTAGAAGAGGTTCCACCAGTGGACCCGGAAAGCAGGCCACACCTACAGAAGAGGTTCCAAACTTCTTTGAAACCCACCACTGGTCCTTAGATATGATTATTCTACACTATCATGCTCCTATTTATAAAACTCAGTGCCTCTGGGAAAGGTAAGGATGACTCCTGCGTTTGTGGTGCAATCAGAACATTGCATGTGTTGAAGTTGTTTTAACGCAAACCAAAGATGCCTCTTAAAAAACAAGTTTACATCCTATTCTTATGCATGCCAGTGCTGTGTGTGAGGTAATTTAAGGTGGTTCTGACAAGTGTCGTCGGCATCTTCATATCCGGTCACATGGGAGGGGAAGCCACTCCCATCCGGTCACATGGGTGGCAAGCCACTCCCACAAAGGAGGCCACACCCACAGAGTAGGTTCGAACGATTTTTGAAACCCACCACTGCCCGGAGCATACCACTTTGCTTTATCTTAGAGGCAGACAGCTGGAAGTCCAGGCATACTGCAGCATGCACATCATTGCTCATGCCAAGGTGATCTGGACTATTTGTATCCTCAAGGTCAGGCGTTCAAACTTTCAGCCCATGAGCCGGATTCATCACACGCAGGCCACCCCCACCCCCAGCTCCGCAAAAGCTAAAAATGGTGAAATTGTTTCAGCCTCTTTTGCCAAGCTATGACGGCTGCCTTTTTTTTCATCAGTGTCCTATTTCTTATTTTCTACAACCAAGAACATTTTTTTTTTTTTTACTATGCTCCTCACATTACTGAGAACCATATCGTCTAGAATTTGGAAAGAAAATTTCCAAATATGTTGAAAGGCCAAAATAAACAGCCTGGTGTTTTTTTCCCCCTCTAAGGAAATGATAGAAACGATAATTACTTTTGGCTGCAATAATTATTTTTGGGTGCAAAGAAGCAGAGGAACATAAGATACGATAACATAAGTAAAAGAACAACTGCTATTCTTATTTTAGCTTCATCTTGGTATTTCATTTATGTATACATAGAATTAAGGGTATTTTGAGATGTTTTGAACTAGAGAAGTAGACATCAGATTGCTTACTACTGGAGGAACTAAATTAAATAATATTGGCCTGGAATTAGAAAGAGGTTTTTCCCTTCCATACTTATTCTTCAGTCTTCAATTAAATACCCGAAAAAAGTTGCAATTTTAAAGATGGCTTCAATCATTTGGAAAAATAACATGACCAATAGTCTTAAAATATTTATTGATTAAAAAAAGATTAAAATCTTTGATTATACAAAGATGAGACTGATCTCATGCAAACTCTTCGCATACAATAAAAATAACTCAAATATTAGTAGGATGGGTTTACAAAATAACTTCTTTATAATAGCTTTTAGTATGGAAGTGCTGCTGTTCTTGATGTGCCTGGAGCATTATTGAGAATAATTTAATTACAAAGCTTTCTTTTTTTTGGTAAAGATTTATACACTGTTCTACAGGAAAGATGCCAGGATTTTCACATCTTCACTATGATTACAATTAATACCCTATTACTACTACGACTCAGAAAACTAGACTTAGACCTATGAACATTGAATAATGATTTCTTCAGTATCACTGGACCTTTAAACCATTTATTTTTTGTTTAATGTACAAAGCTGCCGAAACGTAACTGTGCAGCATTTTTAACCACTTTTATTTGGGAGCAAGTGTTGGTGAAGTCAACAGGACTTATTTCCAAATAAAGGTGCAGAGAAGTATTAGTGTTACTTTTTATTTTATTTTCCTTAAATGGTTAAAAAAAATCCTTGATATTATTATGGATGGCATCTGCTTAATAACAAATCACGCTGGATTTCAATTTTGTGTATATTACAAATAATTTGCATAAATTATTAAAACAATTAAGGGACTGACATATCATGTAATTAGAAACGCATCAAATTTGAATGTTGTACAAAAAGAGAGCTTCAATATGAAACATTAAGTCTCTGAGAATGAAATATACTACAGATTTCTGCAGTGCAGTCTCCCACAGACAACAGACAGAAACTTTGTGTGCTGCGATGGCTCTTCGGATTTTCTGATTTTTTTCTTCCTCTAATTTCTGGGAGTAAAAAACTCAAAAGATGATATTAAAATGCATGCCATTCATCTTCTCTGCTGTAGATGACTTGGATTCTTATTGCAGGTTTCCTTTCTATCTCATTTTCCGTAGCCTTACTCTGTTCTCTTTGTCTCTCTTTTTAAGGATAAGTATGAACTGGTTGAAAAAATGCTCTTGGTCTTTCTTTTTCTGAACCAGTCGAAAACGTTGATCTGTGCCATATTTCTCTGCAAACTCCTTAAAGGTGGTCCTAGAAGGTGAAAGGGATAATCAAAGAGTAAGCAAGGATTCGCAGACAGCTGCAAGCTGTGTCAAAAGAAGTTGATGAATGAAGGCCAATATACAGTACATGATAAAGTTTCAGGATCCAATCTGGGTAGGTCAGGGATGTCAAACTCAATTTCATCAGGGTTGTGTTTAACCTCAGGAGGGCAGGGAGAGATGTGGCCAGGATGGCCAGATTGATGTCACTGTTGTTGGGGCACAACAGTTGTGGCCGGAATGCTCTGCCAGCAAAAATGGGCTCAGGAGCTCGAACCTGGGTACTTGAGATACCGCCTCCTGCCAATTACCTCCCTACGACCAATCAGATCCCACAGATTAGGCCTCCTCCGGATACCATCAGCTAGCCAATGTTGACTGTTGACCCCTCGGGGGAGGGCCTTCTCTGTGGCTGCTCCGGCCCTCTGGAACGATCTCCCCGTGGAGATTCGAACCCTCACCACCCTTCCGGCTTTCCGCAAAGCCGTCAAGACCTGGCTATTCCGGCAGGCCTGGGGCTGATGAGTTCCCAGCCCCACTTGAATTGCTGTGACTGTTGTGTTGTTTTTAATGTTTTGTGTATCTTGTTTCTGTCTTGTTTGTTTTTTGTATCTCCCCCTTCCCCACTTGTTTGTTAGCCGCCCTGAGTCCCTCGGGAATAGGGCGGCATACAAGTATAATAAACATCCAAACATCCAAACATTTTTGGCTGGGCCAGCCTCCTGCAACTTCTGCCAGCAAAAAAGGTGTTTGGGAGGGCTGCACATACCCTTCGCGAGCTCCGTTTCTGGCCTCCTACAACCGTCTGTCAACGAAAAGGGAACCGGCTCTTCCGAGTTCCATTGTTGCTGGCAGAGGCGCTGCGGATGGGTCCTTCCCTGTTTCTAGGGCAGCCCCATGGGCCAGTTCTAAGCACCCCACAGATCTGGCCCATGGGCTTTGAGTTTGACACCCCTGGGGTAGGCCATCAGGATCACAAGTTTGGATCCTGCAATAGTTGTTTAAACTCTTTGGCTCTTTCTTAAACACACAGGTTTTTTTTCCCCCTACTGAAATCATTCTTACTGCATCTTTTCCTTGTCACAGAGGTGAAAGAAATGGAGAGATTAAAGTCAAAGATCTCGCAAATTCATTGACCTGCTTGGCTTCTTACCCTAAGTCATTATTCCACTTTCACATAAAGGCCTTATTTATTGATTCAAGGAACCTAGAGGAATAATTAGTTCACTGTGGATGATCCAACGTAATTAAGATTAAGACGGGATTCTCAAAAATTTAAGAATTTAAATGATTGTGCTTAAACTTTCCAATCAAGATGGCTTCTTTCCTTCCATAGCAGCATAATGTTTTAAAAGGCCAAGATTTTCATCAGAACTGGTAGAGACCAATATTTTTGATTCTCAAGTGTGACGCTCTCTAGAAATATAGAGGATGGGAGCAGTACTCACATATATAGGGAAATTTGTGAAATAATTTGTATGGGTAAATAAAAAGTGTATATGGCACATGGAAATTCTGGCTTAAACTTCAATGATTGGCTTTATGTAAATTGCATTCAGGGCCACATAGCTAAAACCTTGTTCTTATTTTTGTGTGTGTGCGCTTTACATATACAAGGTCCTTAATAAATAGGCAGGACTTTAATCAGATAGGCAAGGTGGCCATCTTGATTTTTGATGGCCCTGCTTGATGCCATCATGTGGTAATTTTTAGGCACTCCACAAAAACCACAGAAAGTGGGAGATTTAAGAGTCATATTTAAAGTGGCTTATTTTTTGAAACATTGCAGGGGAAAAAATGAATGAGTCAAATGAATTTCTGGTCTCTTTTTGAAACAACTCTGCACCCCATCCCCAGGTTCCCCTAGGTATATTTGTTTCCTTGTAGCTTGAAAATATGTGATTGAAAAAAAAGGGGTCTTTCCCCCCATGATTTTGACGGAGGTAAATATCATACTTCTAGAGTAATGCAGAACATGTTTGTCTTAGCTTAAAAAAGGAAGGCTTGCAAAATGTTCCTGCTAGAGATAATAAAATAGAGATAATAACTGGTTCACTTTACAGTACAAGAAAGCTAGTTTGCTGCAATATTAACTGTCAGCCTGGAGAATTATCTTAAACTGTGAAAATGTCTCTTATGTGCTCTTATTTCTTTGACTGAAATCAACTTTGTCTTGACTTGACTATCTGCCAGATGATACTACTTTTAAAAAAATGGAAATGAAAGTAGGTGGTGACCCAGTGATTAGCTTGGATGTGTGCCCACCTTCCCAAAAGAAATAAAATGTCAAAAGCATCCAGGGTTGGACTTAGCATTCAGTGATAAGGGATATGGGTCTGGGTAGAAAGGGCATAGAGAATATCTTATCCATTTGATTTCTTGCAAATGGGTATTTTTTTGATTGTCCTTGATGTCATGGCAGCATTTTGCAACAATACCCACTTTGTGATCTTAACTTTCCTAATGTTTATGTGTTATTTCTCTTCCTCTCTCTCTCTCTCTCTCTCTCTCTCTTTCTCCCTTCAGCTTTTGACTCCTGATGACTGCCTAGATAAGCCTTTCTCATCTTCTTGCCAATATTTCTGAAGTATTTTGACATTGCCTCTTTTCTAGGGTTGCTTAAACCCAGCTGGTTCCCTGCCTAATGCATGATTAGAACTCACATTTTCCCAGTTTCTGCTTCTTCCTTAACCACTAGACCAAACTGTCTCTAATTTTTTTTATTACATTTATATCCTACATTATGTTGAAAAACTCAAGCATATAGCAGGCTGTCCTATGTTTCTTCTCCCATAACTATTGGGTGTGAATATGAACCATAGTGATGAAACAAAAAATGAATTTTTTCATAAATTTATATATATGTGTGTGTGTGTGTATGCATATGTATGTAGGTATGTATGCATGCATGTATATATGTATGTATGTCTTTTCCCATGTAAGATTGTCCCGAATATATATATGAATATACATACATACATACATACATACATACATACATACATACATACATACATATACATATATTTAAAGTCACAACCCCTGGTATGCCCAAATATGGGAGGAAGTTCACTGCTTCCATTCTCTGTCCATTGGCTCATCACAAGAGACCATCCAGACAGAAACCCAATATTTTTATTGTTTCCTTTGCTACATTTGTGTTGTATTTGTGCTGATAAATAAATAAAGGGAGACTACCGTAGTATAGATCTATTTCAAGCTATTTAGCTCTCATCAGCTAGCCATACCCTTACTGGGATATATATCTTTATTATATTTATTTATATTTATTAAAGTTTATTATATATATATAAACTTTAATGTGAAATCAATCTTTTAAATTATTACCATAACTACTGTTATACTCCTATAGGCATTGAATAATTCTTCAATATTCTCCATATAGAAAAAAATGCATTATCAAAATCTGAAAATTATTCCCTACATTAACATATGGAGATTGATAAAATTATTCAAATTATGAGCAATATGTTTTTCTTTATCTCTGCAATATAAATATGTCATCTTAAACTATCCTGATGATTAATAAAATTATAAATAAGAATCATAACTTTATATAAGATTCTTAGATCCTTCTTGCCATGAAGAATCATGGAAAACAGCTAAATAAAACAGGGCACATTTCAAAATCTGATGTTTAGTGTGCAGTCACCATTATGAATGATAAATTCTTGTGTGAATATAATTTGGATTTTTTCAGAAGAAGGAAAAGACATTACTGATTTTATAATATAATAAAGTGTACTTGGGCATACAGCAAGCATTAATCACACTTGCAACTGGATCTGCTACTGCAAAGCATAATAAAATACTGTAATAGATTTTGACTGTTCAGTATATTTTATATACTGAGATAATAGATTTAGTTCAAGTTGCTTGTAATGCATGACAATGAATTAGATCTTCATTAACCTATTGGTTACTGCACCAATATAGCTGCAGATATCAAATATGTCCTTCAAGTAAATTATGCATTTTCTCCATGTGTTTTACATATGGAAACCTATACTGGATCTGGAATTCAGCTTTTCTTGTATAATTTAGGGCTTAATAAGAAAGATTGGAATGATGATTGACACTTAACATGTAGTCAATCGTTCAAAATATTGGCCTTTGGTGTAATAGAATCAGAGGTGGGTTCCTACCAGTTCGCACCTATTCGGTAGAACCGGTTTGTCAAATCTACCAAACCGGTTAGAAGAGGTTCCACCAGTGGACCCAGAAAACAGGCCACACCTACAGAAGAGGTTCCAAAAATGTTTGAAACCCACCACTGAATAGAATAGTGGCAGAAGATCTGGGATATTTTCTTTGAAAAAAGAAAAAACGGGTAGAGATTAATAAGCACCACCAGTTTTAAGAACTTGTCTATGATTTGAGTTGTCACTGAAAGTACCTTTATGCATTGTACCATCTATTAAAAGGCTGGCAAAATATTTTCAGGCATGATGTTTTCACCTGGAAATTTATCAAACCATTGTGGAATAGGTTTAATGGTGTGTTTTTTAACAAATCTCCAAAAATTTCAGAAATTCTAGCAATGAGGTTGTCACAGAGGTGGGATTCAGCAGGTTCTGACCAGTTCTGGAGAACCAGAAGCGGAAATTTTGAGTAGTTCAGAGAACTGGTAAACACCACCTCTGACTGGCCCCGCCTCCATCTATTCTCTGCCTCCCGAGTCCCAGCTGATTGGAAGGAAATGGGGATTTTGCAGTAACCTTCCCCTATCACACCCACCAAGCCATGCCCACCAAGCCACGCCCACCAAGCCAAGCCACGCCTGCCAAGCCACGCCCACAGGACAGGTAGTAAAAATAGCAGTTAGACTTATATACCGCTTCATAGGGCTTTCAGCCCTCTCAAAAAAATTGAATCCCACCATTGGGGTGTCATATCTGAAGTATCATTAAGTCTTTTGCAAGAATATTGAAGTTTGTGAGATTTGATAGTCTCACAAGGTCTCAGCGAATTAGAAAATGAGAAATATTTGTGTCCAGCACTCTAAGTGATACATTCATATTCAGAAGCTTGGTAGCTGGCATAATCTCAGTTTAGCCGAAACCCATATTCAAAGGATGTTCCAATTAGGACTTGTATCCAAAAGTTGCTTCATACCTAGGTGACAATTTAGATTCCTCAAGCAGCTTTTTAAACTCTTCTTTGGCTAGTAGTAATTTGTTTTTCTTTTCCTTATATTCTTCTCTTATTCTCGTCTTGACAAACTGCTCAAATATCTTAAAGAAAGAGGAGAAGAGAAAGGAAAGTCACGAAACATCGTTAAACGAGTTACCTGTGAAGACAGACATTTCTTTAAAACAACTTTTGAAAGTCTGTTGTAAAAGAGTTGATTAAAATTATTTTATTGTTCCTCTCACAAATGTATTTTTATTTATTTATAGGCACTGCTTTCAGATCATGTCGTGAATAAAATTAAGATCCTTTCAGGTGAATAAGTTGAATCCTTAAGTCTTTGGCTTAAAGTTTTTTGAACAGGTGGAGTGGTTTGCTATGATCACAGTAGTACTACTAGTAGTAAGATTACTGTTTTAAATGAAAGGAAAAATTCTAAACTCAGCCTACAACAACAGTACAAAATAATGATTTTTGCATTCCAGTGATACCTGCTAGAAGATTGGCATTATGTGGGGGCAACAGTGGTGAAAATGCAGAATTGCAGGCTAACTCTGCCCGCAGCCTGCAGTTCGATCCTGACCAGCTCAAGGTTGACTCAGCCTTCCCTCCTTCTGAGATCAGTAAAACCAGACCCAGATTGTTGGGGGCAATATGCTGACTCTGTAAACCACTTACAGAGTGCTATAAAGCGTTATGAAACGGTCTAAATGCTATTGCTGTTGCTATTGCTACTTCATAGGGAGATCCTTCTTATCTGAGAATTTGCAACAATTTATGCCAGTGGTTGCCATGCATTTCCTTTTATGACTCAAAACCCAATAATCCAAAAATCCTTTGTATGCAACACAGATAATACCCTTAAAGGTAATTGACTTAAATTTAAATGTCCCTTTGATGGAATAACAGGTTTGTACATTGTTATTACCCAAAGAAAAACAATTTTGGGTACTCAATTTTGGGTAATTTGCCCAGGTATGAGAAGCAGCTCCTTACACTCTGAATGTAAAAATTGCTTAATTGAGCTTTGTATTAACCTGCCGAGAATGTGGTCAGTTTTGTATTTGACTTCTGGGTCTTTCATTTGCAAAAAAAGGGAAGGCTGAATTATTTTTATTTTCACTTGCTCTGTGCCCCCCAAAGTATCTCTAATCTAATTTGATATACAGGTAGTTTTAAGCTTACAAGTCATTGAGTCATTATTTGAAGTTACAATGGCACTGAAAAAAAATGACTTATCACTGTTTTATGACTGTTGCGCCCTCCCCATGTGATCATAATTCAGGCGCATGTCATGTGGGGTCATGTGAGCATCTTTTGAGTCCTTCTGACACGAAAATCCAATGGGGAAGCCAGATTCACTTGACAATCATGTTGCAAACTTTAACAACTGCAGCAATTCACGTAACAACTGTGACAAGAAATGTTGCAAAGTGGGGCAAAAACGCACTTTACCGATGTATCACTTAGCAACGTTTTGGGTTCAGTTGTGGTTGTAAGTCGAGGACTAGCTGTAGTTTGGCAACCTACTGTCCCAGAAACATTTAACGAACATTGAAGAATTTCTCTACACTCAATACTGAGACTGGTGCAATTCTAGCAAAAATACTCTTACCTCCCTTCTATTCATTTTACGACTGCGGGTTGCATGATGAATTGTCTTAGAGAAAATACAAACTTGAAATGAATGTGTGACGTGTCTGTGTGTGAGACGCCTCTGCTTCTGTGAAGATATCTGTTTAGCTTTAGAGTTTTCAAATTATATTTTTAGCCATCACAGGAGAACATTTATCTCCAAGCTAGTAATTACATTTTCATTGGCTTTCAGGAGTTGTATATATTAAACTATGAATGAGATGGGACTAAGAAACCCGACTCCATTTTAATGGATATACTTTCCCATTTTGAAATGTGACACACTGAAATAAATCCATTATGGATTTTTTTCTTTTTTTAAAAAAACTGGTAATCACAAAAGAAATGTCATTCTAATATATGGAAATGAAATATTCAGCATTGAAAATGAACGGCACAATAAAAAGTTTTGTTGGAGATGCATATTCTTAGTCAAAACCGCACATTCCAGTTCTATATTCTATAGTCAACACATCTTTGCAGCCTCCAGTTTATTCTTTGGTCATTTTGCAATGCGTTGCTGAGCTGTCTTCTCTAAAGGCTGGACTTTAGAGAAACAGACTCAGCTGTATTGCAGTGGCTCAGCGCCTGATTACATTCTTGCCACATTCTCTACTTGGGGCTGCCTTTAAAGACTTCCTGGAAGCTTAAGTTGGTACTGAATGCAGTTGCCCAAGTGCAATGGCCTCCAATTAGCTCCTAGGGGCAATTTGAAATGCTGAGTTTATCCTATAAAGCTCTCTATGTTGTTGTTGTTGTTGTTGTTAGTTGTTAGTTGTGAAGTCCTGTCCAATCCATTGCGACCCCATGGACAACATTCCTCCAGGCCTTCCTGTTCCTCTACCATCCTCTGGAGTCCATTTAAGCTCACGCCTACGGCTTCGGTGACTCCATCCAGCCACCTCATTCTCTGTCGTCCCCTTCTTCTTCTGCCCTCAATCTTTCTCGGGCTCTTCTCCAGTGAGTCCTTCCTTCTCATTAGGTGGCCAAAGTATTTGAGTTTCATCTTCAGGATCTGGCTTCTAAAGAGCAGTCAGAGTTGATCTCCTCTAGGACTGATCAGTTTGATCACCTTGCAGTCCAAGGGACTCAATGCAGGAGTCTTCTTCTCCAGCACCAGAGTTCAAAGGCCTCCATTCTTTGGCGCTCAGCCTTTCTTATGGTCCAACTTTCACAGCCATCCATTGCAACTGGGAAAACCATAGCTTTGACTATACACACTTTTGTTGGCAGGGTGATGTCTCTGCTTTTTAGTATGCTGTCTAGAGTTGCCATAGCTTTCCTCTCTAGGAGCAAGTGATTTTAATTTATTGGCCCAGTCCCCATCTGCGGTGATCTTGGAGCCCAGGAAAATAAAATCTGTCACTACCTCCATTTCTTCCCCATCTATTTGCCAGGAATTGAGAGGGTTGGATGCCATGATCTTAGCTTTCTTAATGTCGAGTTTCAAGCCAACTTTTGCACTCCTCCTCCTTGACCCACATCAAGAGGCTCTTTCGTTCCTCTTCACTTTCTGCCATTAGAGTGGTGTCATCTGCATATCTGAGGTTGTTGATATTTCTCCCGACAATTTTAATTCCAATTTTTGATTCATCATCCAATACTGCATAGGGGAGAGTATTGCAATCCAGCAATGATGAAACATTGCCCAAGGGTTTTGCCAAGTTTTCCCTTCTAGTCCAAGTGACAGGAAGGATGTTAAAACTGCCTGCCCGCCCCATTCTCAGAAGGGGGAAAGCAGTTGGCACTTAAATGTGGAAGGAGCAAAAGAAACAGAAGAATCTGCCAATAAGGGGCTCCAATAACCACTATTCAAACAAAGCAGCTGGCTATTACTGTCATCAAAGTGGAGGAAAGATTTGAAATCTGGGCGAAAAACTTTGCTAAACTAGCTATATTTCCAGCCAATTCATTCAAGGGAGACAAGTGGTTAAAGGTTGAAATGCAGACAAGAGGTTATTATAGTGTAATACATGTTCGTAAGGGAGAAAGATCAATTCACAAGTAGATGTGTAAATGTGCCTGTTGCGTATGTCTTGTTCAAATTTAGCAGTAAATGATGTGACAGGTTATATCTGGCCACAAACTGAATTGTTTTCACAGAGATAATTTTAATTGAGGGTGCTTTTCTCCATGATGGTACTATTCTTTTTTTTTATAACTGTAGGATAGTCATAGTTAATCTACTATGACCTTTTCAGTGTAGCTGAACTGTGAGATGAGACAAAATGCCAATAAATCAAGAGAAAGTTCAATCCATGATCCAATTTTAATCCACCTAGTCCCAGAGTAACTGGTTTCCATGGAAAGATTGGAGAGGAGAAACTTGAGAATTGTTTTAAATAACCAATATAAATGCAAGCCATTTGGGGGCCAGAGTTCAACATCATGTATATGTTCATTATAATGAGCAGATGAATTTTATGTTAATAAGCATTTGGTGAAGATCTGTGTTTAAAAATTATGGCTAATTGCAACCCCTCCATTTATAACCCCCCTGCTTTATGAAGTGGTACAGAAATAGCAGTAGTAGTTAGACTTACCATATATACACCACTTCACAATACAGCTCTCTCTAAGTGGTTTATAGAGTCAGCATATTGTCCCCAACAATCTGGGTCCTCATTTTACCCACCTCAGAAGGATGGAAGGCTGAGTCAACCTTGAGCCTGGTGGGATTTGAACTGCTGAACTGCTGGCAGTCGGCAGTCAACAAAATTAGCCTGGAAACACTGCATTCTAACCACTGCACCACCATGGCTCATAATGTGGGAAACCCCACATTGGTCTAAACTAGTGTCCTTAACTTCAGCATTTTTATGATATATGGACTTCAATTCCAAAATTACTCAGCATAGTGGAAGCAGAATTCTGAGAGTTGGCCCAAACATTTTAAAGCTGCTATAATTGAGAAATACTGGCCTAGAAGACGAAGAACTAAAATTCCATAATGTAGAAGATTCCAAGTAAAAAAGTATGTTACTGTTTTAGATTTTGGAGCATATCTTAATAGCCCTGGGAAAGATATGTCACCAAGGATGGAGTGTTTCTTGTGGAGTGACAATGAAACAGGCTAGATTGCTATGTCTGTACCTTTTTCATAACATATTTTGACAGAATACAGAGTTAGAAGGGACCATGGAAGGTCTTCTGGTCCAACTCCCTGCTCAAGCAGGAGATCCGATACCATTTTAGACAAATGGCTATCCAGTCTCTTCTTCAAAGTCTCCACTGTTGAAGCACACACAACTTCTGAAAACAAGCTTTTCTACTGGTTGATCTCCTTGGTTCTAGGTTGCTTCTTTCTTTAGCAATAGCAGTTAGACTTATATACCGCTTCATAGGGCTTCCAGCCCTCTCTAAGCGGTTTACAGAGTCAGCATATCGCCCCCCACAACAATCCGGGTCCTCATTTTACCCACCTCGGAAGGATGGAAGGCTGAGTCAACCCTGAGCCGGTGAGATTAGAACAGCCGAACTGCAGCCAGCTGAAGTAGCCTGCAGTGCTGCATTTAACCACTGCGCCACCTCGGCTCTTTGTTCAGTTCCATCTGGTGCTTCTTATCTTGCCTTCAGGTACTTTGGAAAATACGTAGACTCTCTCTTCTTTGAGGCAGCCACTCAAATATTGGAACACTGCTATCATGTCGCCCTTAGTATTCTCAAATAAATGTCCAACACATGCTTAACTGATGAAAAATAACTGGAGTGGGTTGATTCTAAAAGCTGGAGGACTTCTGTGCAAAGGAGATTTGTGATCCCTCATAGGAATCTCAACGAGAGAGCTAAATTGATCCTCGGCTGGTGGTTTCAACAGAAATTCCTAAATGAATTAACTTGGCATTCCAAATTCAAGGCTTGAGCTTGGCCAAGTGGTTTCTAGACCCACGGGATGGCAAAATTAGCTAAGAAAGTTTACTGACTATTAGGATGAAGTCTTTATAAAACCGCCGGTTGTCCTCTGTTGGTTTGAGGATGCGAATACATTCTTATATCTCAGGAAGGTTAAAATTCATTGCTTCTTTCCTGCTGGCTGTCAGTGGATTTCTTGCAGTGCGTTGCCTGGACTTGAAGTTGAATAGCTGTTGTTATACAATTGGCATCTCTTCACTGAGAACCAGCCTCAGCTTTAGAGGAAGCAACAACGTTCATTGATTTCCCCTTACGATTCCAGCTTCAACATGCAGGCCAGAATGAACTTGAATAACCTCACAAGAAATCCAATCACTTTAAATAAACTAATATATATTGAAGAAACTCAGCCAATAAATTTAATCAATTATCCCTTTTGCATTTTATTTACATCCCCCCCCTCCCAAAAAAATTACATAATTTGAGTCTCCTTTTTGGGTCTGTATCCATCCATCCATCTTTTCCACCTGCAATTGTTAGATTTGCTATTGTATTGCTTTTAATTAACTGTGCAAGAAGTGAGTCTTATACCCCCAATGTAATGTTCTATGCATGTGTGCACAAAAGCACACATGTGCACACACCCTTCCTCTGAAAAATCAGGAAATCCTTTTGAGCACTGCAATGGGTATCCCTGAGTGCTACAGAATGAAAGGGAGGTTAATTGGATAACAGTAACAATGTCTAAATCAGTACTGTATGCTATTTATGCCAAATTGATGACAGTATATTTTTGAATATTTCTGGGACCCTGAACGAGAAGGTTCTATCATGTTTTACTTTGGAGCTCCATAGAAAGTTGGATAGCCACAAGTTTTTAATATTGTATACACGAATCTGAGGATAAATGTGACAGCCTTATCCAACTTTACATGATAGATGATAAAAATGACCTTTGGCACAAACAGGTTTTTGTTGCTTTTATATCAGTTTTATTTTAGTTTTCTAGAAAATGGATATTCAAACATATGTGCAAAGCAAAACTGCCATATATAAAAAATATTAATATGGTACAGAAACCAACACAGAAAATAGCACAATGAGTAAGATTGAAAACCAGGAAGCATCAGAAATTGAGGAAAGACGTATCCAAGTCCATTAGGACAAGTGAGATGCAGCTACACCTTTGGCAAAAATATTTTGCTTGTGCTTTTGATAAACTAAGCCCCCCCCCAAACAATCCTCTTTACAAAAGATTGATCAACCCAAATATAATCATTTGATAGGTTGTTTTGATCAGAGCCACCATGTTTTGCAAACAAAAGGACAGAAAATACATTTTTGTATGTTTTTTTACTTTCAAATTCTTCTAAAGCATCTGCAAAGATTCAATCCTCACCATACCTTAGAATTTGGTAAACAAACACATTTTAATTGCCAAGGGAAACAACCTTCCTTGAAATTAGAAAGAGATGACCATATAAAATTGATAAAGTTGCTCTTTATTCAAAAATATAAGCCCTTAAGTCAATAGCAATAGCAGTTAGACTTATATACCGCTTCATAGGGCTTTCAACCCTCTCTAAGTGGTTTACAGAGTCAGCATATCGCCCCCAACAGTCTGGGTCCTCATTTTACCCACCTCGGAAGGATGGAAGGCTGAGTCAACCTTGAGCCGGTGAGATTTGAACCACTGAACTGCAGATAACAGTCAGCTGAAGTGGCCTGCAGTACTGCACCCTAACCACTGCGCCACCTCGGCTCTCTTTAATCCCTGCCCTTCATGGATGCATATGAATTTTCTCCAAAAGACTTCCATATCTATCATTATGATTTTCTACTTATATGAAGTAGGATAGCAGATGTGGGCTGCACGCATATTAATAACAGTGAGACAGCACCAATAAGTTTTAAAAAAACTGGCATTTTTTTTCCTGCCACTCATTTTTCTTGTTGTATCCCAGATCTGATAGAATAATTTTTCAGGGAAATCTTCAACTCAACCATGACTCCATACACATTAATCAAAAATATTTCAGATGAACACAAAACTTTCAGTCTACTATCCTATTCTGTACAATATACAGGTAAGTTTTTAATGTTTCCTATAAATTGTCCATCGCCCCTATTCAAAGAGAATTCATTTATTGTTAGTTCTGGAAATCTGCACAAAGATTTAGCTTTTAGCCTCAGCATCATTTAATCATGCATATTTCTTTTGACTTTTGACCATTGCTTCTTATGCTTTGCCAGTTTATCAGAAGGTTAATTAAAAGTGAGACAAATAAACTAACTTTGTGCATTAATCTTTCAAAATAGCAAATCAAGCCTCGTGTAATGCCTTCAGCAAATATTACTTTTTTCCTAGTAATCAAAAATATCAAATAAAACATTGACCTTTTAACCAAAGAAATATAATAAGGGGTTTTTATATTGGTCAAGTGCCCAAAATATGCAGAAGATTGAAATCATCCTGTCATATTGTATTACTGTGTGATTTGGCAGTATTACTGTTTTGGACAGGAAAGCAGTGCAGAGAGTGGTGAGGACAGCAGAAAAGATTATTGGAAGTTCACTTCCTTCTATCCAGGACATGTCATCTAAGCAGTGCTTGACAATAGTCTGCAGTATTGTCAGGGATGCTACACATCCTCTCCATGACCGGTTTTCTTTGCTACCTTCTGGGAGGAGGTTTTGTGCGTATCCAAAGTCAAACATCCAGATTTTGTAATAGCTTTGTAGCATATAATGTCAACCTTGTTAACTCTCAAGAGTCTTTTTTCTCTTTCGGATGTATTCAAAATGGACTGTGATTTACATACAAACTGTCACTGCTCATTAAATGATTCTCCTAGATCATGTATATGCTTAACAAATGAAAGGATATTAAAAATTGGTGGAATAACTAGATTTGACCTTTACTTATGTCACCAAAATAAATAGAGAGTTCCCTGTGCTGTGTGAAATATTCAGATCTACTGTTAGCTTCTTATTCTAAATCCTCACAATCATTTTAGGGTAACAATGCAGCTATGTTTTGATAAAATATATATATTTAGAGATGTCTCACCAAAATGTTTAAATTTAATGTCAGTTTTTAATAAATAGAAGAAAGAATGAATTAAATGATAATTTTTAAATTATTTTGTAGGCATCAACAAAGGGTCAGACTCAAAGATATTCTTCGGCTTGTAAATAGAATATATATATATATATATATATATATATATATATATATATATATATATATATATATATATATATATATATATATATATATATATATATATATACATACATACATATATATATACATATATATACATATATATATATACATACATACATACATACATACATACATACATACATATATATATATATATATATATATATATTCAATTTGCAGTAAACAGGAAAGAAAATCACAGAAACATCCCTTCTCATTATAACAATAAAAAATAAATTATAATTAATGGCCATAAAAACAAATTAGAAAACAAATAGTTTTCTGCCCATTAATAACAACCAATACCAGTTTAAGATGGCCACCTTAATCTGCACAATATTAATAACAGCTTTTATAGAAAAGCTTTCTTTTCATCCAGCATTGTATTTTTCAAGCTGGTATGCTCAAAAGCAATAAAAAATATTGAGAATCATTGATGGTTCAAATTTTGCAGAAAATTTCTAGCATTCTTCACCACAGTATGACTGGAAATTGTAATTCAACCATACCTGGGGATCACAAGTCCTTGTTCTTGCAATGAAAGGAAGAATATTTCAACTTAAATAATTTTAATTGAAGTCCATGGTAATAAATGCTAGATACAACATGTAACCTATGTAAGATAGAAACCTTTGAGGATAATCCTCAGAGACATTCTAATATAATCAGTGAACTAACTCTCTTAAGGTAACAGTTAGTCAATTATTAAATGTACAGGACATTTTGTATTAGTTATTATTAATTAAACTCAAATGTTTAAAATTTCAACTTGAAAACATAAGAGTCAAATACCCCCAATTTTATGCACACACGTCATGGTTACTGAGGATGTCTTATGCAGCCCAAATTAAAATGAAACGTGCATTTTATAAAATGTTGTGTACCAAGACAGAGTTATCACTTGTTGGTGATAACATCCAATCATAAAATGCTCTCTCAATAGAGAATAATCTGAGACTTCCTTCATTGCATCAGGTAAAAGCTGATAGAAATCTCCCTGGCTATTAAAATATGTGATTTAATAATAATTCACTTCTGATTTAGTGTCCATTTTTATTGATGTTCTAAAAATGACAATATAATTTGACCTTTAATGAGGTCATTAAAGTGTAATATTATTTAAATTTTATGATCAATTTTATATTATAGCCTGTATTTCTTTTAAAAAGCTACCAAAACAAGAACTCACCTGTTTACGTTCTTCTGAGTTGAGTAGAAGATAACGTGGATCAAACACAATTTTATGAAGTTCTTTTTCCCATGTGGAAAATGCAGAGACCTGAGAAAAAAAGGTTAATAGAAGATATACTGTATAAACAAAGTTTAAAGGCTTGAGAATAAAATAGCAATAGTACTTAGACTTAAATACTGCTTTACAGCCCTCTTTAAGCAGTTTACAGAAACAACATATTGTTCCCAACAATCTGGGTCCTCATTTGACCGATCTCAGAAGGATGGAAAGCTGAGTCAACCTTAAGCCTTTGAGAATTGAATTGCCAAACAATAGGCAGCCGGCAGTTAGCAGAAGTAGCTTGCAGAACTACATTCAAACCACCAGGGCGCAGAAGTAGGTACCAATATCTTATTAAAGCAATATTACAGTGTACAATGTTTTGAATGATATTGTCAATCATCTAAATTATTATTGTAGCACGAGCAAAAAATCGTCACAGGAATTTAGATTAAAAATAAAATGGGCCACAAGAAGTAGGAAAAAGAAATGATTCATTTCTTCAAACTAGGAATTAAATAAAAAGTGAACATTTTATTTAAAAAGAACTGAAAGTATACTGTCATATACAGTGATTGAGAATCTAATAATAGAATGATTATGCTATCTAAGATTTACTTTTTTTTAGCAAATATCCTTCACCCAACATGTATTCATACTTATTCATATTTTACTCTTTCTACAGAAGTTCATCTTTTGTTCAGAACATTTCAGCAATTCAAGAGGCTTCAAATTGAAAAGACATTGGAATAATTCACCATAAAAGTCACTGCCTCTCAGTTGGTCTATGCATACATTTTCCATCCTCCTTTATTGGAAGTGCTAAAAAAATTAACCAAGTTTATGTACAGTTGAGTCTTAAACTCATCAGAGGAAAATTCCTTTATTAGAACAAACCAAAATATCACCAAAACATTACACAGAAGTCTCTAGAAACTTCAGGCTACAACTTGGATAAGGAAGTTAGCTGCACTTTCATACCAAACTCTAGTAGTCATATCCAGGAGGCTTGGGATAATCTGAAAAATGTTTCTATTCCTCACCTGTACGACTTCAAAAACCAAGAAAGACATTCTGAGTTACTTCAAATCGATTCCCTTAATTGTTCCTCGCCTGTAGATAAAAATCTTTCCAAGCTAAACCCAACTACTTGCACCACTAAAAGGTATAACTCTAAGAACTCCTAGGGAGAAGCTTTTTTTGATCCACTTCCTCTCAACCAAATTATCTAGACTTCACTGTCTCTTGCTTTTCTGCAATACAGCCCTTCCTGCCTGATGACATTCCACAACAGGACCAAAGATCCACCACTGGTAGCCTTCCTTTAAGGCACCACAACAATTGAAACTGGCAACTTGGTTATGCAAAGCAGTTGTGAATATCGTGCGACTGCAGCAATGTTTATAATTTTATCCAGGCTTTCCTTTGCTTTAGAGCACGGGTGTGAAACTTGATCGTGTCTCATGACAAATCACTATTTTTTTTTGCCTTTGCGGAGCTGGGGTGGGCGTGGCCTGCCTGTGATGCATCTGGCCCACAGGCTGCAAGTTTGACACCCCTGCTTTAGAGCACCAATTTGGGGATATGGTCCCCAAATAGTTGGGTAACCCCAAACAGCAGAACTCAACTCATGAGGAAACTGGACAAAAGTGCAAATATTAATGTTTCTATCTACATTCAGAGTAGAGATTCAGAAGGCACATAATGGGGAATGCACATTGAAAGGAATGTGCTAGTAGCTCCTTAGGAGGCAAAAAAAAGGCTTTCATTGAAAACATATTAGAGTCTTATCAGTATAAAGCAGAAAAACAAGGAGAGTTCTAATCAATTAACTAAAATCATAGAACTGATCTTGTTAGCTTGTGGTTAACTTTTTAAAAACACCTTGCACCATGAAGAAGAGCAGCTCAGGAAGATGCAGATTGCTCAATCTCTGTTCCATGGGAGTCAATTTGGTGACCAATGCCCACATTTCTCTCCTCCTCTCCGAAAGAAATGCAGGCATTGGTGACAAAGTTTATATTTCAGCACCATTATAACTATGGACAGTTGTTTCTGATGCAGTTGCTAAACAAGGATTACCTGTATGGCAGAGTATGTAGCAGATGGATAACAGTACAAATCACCAAACTTCAGTATTAAATAATCTCCAATTTCCACCTGTAACTTATTCATTAGGTTCTGGTGATTATGCCAGAAAACAATTTCGGTTTACAAATTTTATGTAGTAGATTCTAATCAACAAACATATATATATCACAATTAAAAGTATTATTTTTAGCATGCCAAACGCTTAGGATTGTATTTATTGCAACTGTCTAGCACAGCTACTCCTGCTTCATGTCCTCTTATTCACAAGCCTTTACTTCTAATGGGAAATGTTGTGGCTATTGTTTCTGAAGAAAAATCAAAGTATAAAGATTATGACGTGTGTGCAGAGAACTCCAAAAAAACCGTCACCAATTTTAATGATTTATAGCATACTTTTAGAAGATATAAATAAATTCTATAAGATTGGTCTTCAAAGTAACTTACGAGTGAAGTTAACTAAAAATAAGTACAAAATAAATCTCCGAAGGCTAGCATGAGCACCCAATTAATTTCAAAACACGTTTCTTTCCTTGATGCTAAATTTACTTTTCTTAGTTATCAATGCATCCAAACATCGTATAACAGGAGTTGCTTCTCCGCAATGTAATCTCATACGTTACAGATATTTGGACAGAGAAGATCACAACATTGTTTCCCTTCCAACCAGCATCCTGCCAAAATGGAGAGTGTGGATTGCATTAAAAGGGTCAGAGTGATTTCCCCTTTAGTCCCGGAATTTCAAGTACTACTACTGTAGGATGAAATATAACAAAAATATTAAACTCAGTGAATTTCATTGGCTCACAGCTGCTAAATAAATGGGCCAATAATTTTAATATACCAAAATGGATTCTTTCACAATTTAAACTGTATAATTTTATGATGTCTCAATGATGAACTTAAAAGAAGATCCTCCTGAAGAATGTCATATAATTAAATGTACATTTAATAGTTTAGAGATATGGATACTATAATTATTTAAGATTAGGCAGAGATCAGAAATTGGAATTTGCGCGTAACTCAAGACACTGAAATAGCTTCCCAACAGATAATATTTAAAATCCCCCAGTCTGTTAGCTTCTAGATGTATTTAGCTATGATTGCATATTTCCTGTCTTATTACCTATTCTGAGTGGAAATTATGGATCTATAATCCAAGCATCTGGTTGGGGAAACTTATGCTACTGAACTGCTAATGGAAACAGCAATGCTTTAGACAGCATAAGCATAGAACATAGAAAAATAGAGTTGGAAGGGACCTTGGAGGTCTGATGTTTGAACAGGAGACCCCCATATCATTTCAGATAAATGGCTGTCCAGTGTCTTTTTGAATTCTTTCAATGATGGAGAACCCACAACTCACAACTGGAAGACAAGTTATTCCATTGGTTAATTGCTATTAGTGTTGGGAAATTTCTCCTTAGCTCTAGTTTCCAACCATGGTTTCTTGTCTTGTCTTTTGGTGCTTTGCAAAATAATTTGACCCCTTCACCTCCTTCATTTGAGTCTCTCAAATATTGGAACAATGCTATCATGTCCCCTTTTGGTATTTTGGAAAAACCTATTCCTTCTTTTCGTTAGACTAGACATACCCAATACATGGATAGGATCAAGAAACTTGATAAGCACAAATCATGTTCTTATGGTTTTCTTTTCAAAAAAGCTAAGCTTGTGCAAAGTAAGGGCAATAACATAATAGTAAACAGTGGAATTATCTATTGATAAGAACATATTAACAACCAATCTAAACCATTAGTCTGTTGCAATATATCTATTACATACATTAAGATTATATCGTGTTGCCCAATATTACAGGTATCAGGGAAAACCATAGGCAATTTCTTACCCCTCTTTCCAGAAGCATATCTCGAAAATGGGTAATGCGTTCCTCCAAGGGGAGGGTAATCTGATGTTCAGATGTTTTTACATTTTTCTCTTCCATTGTAATTTTTTCTAGCTCCACGTTCTGTGAATTTTCCAACCTTAAATGATAGAAGAGACACACAAAGCGTTTTTAAACTCTTGGTAAACTTTAGAGAGAAGGAGCATTTAGGAAAATATAAGCAACATAGCTTTCTCTGTAGTGAATTTGGAAAGTATGTGCTAAATTTTAATCTGAGACAACGCGTTATCATGTTATTTAGTTAAATGCAACCCCACAAAGCTGTGGTGTTAGAACAAACTTTAAACCCATTTAAAAATTGGCTTTTTCAAATAGTCTAAAAACATGTGCAGAGGAAAAGGGCTACTGCCCATATTTTCCTTCCAAGTGTCAGCATCATTTTCAAAAGCTGATTTCCAATATTTGTTGATTTAGGCAAAGATCGAAAATAGATTACTTTGTGTGCTCAGTGAAATGTATAAAAGGGATCCTTAAAGATGAACAACATGGACATCTTGACAAGTTCAACGAATCACAAGAAGAATTTTACCCCTTGGGATTTTTTTCTTCTTCTGTTTTTGTTTTGTTTTTCACTTAATAAGACATGGCAGAGAAGGAAAAGATGATAGGTAGGGAAAAAATATGACAAGAAGATAACTGAAGACAATAACTAAAAGTGAAGTAGCCTACTACTTGTGTTTGATATATTGCCAAATCTATTCCTATTGGCAAGACTCATTGGGGACTGAATGTATTCACAAAGTATATTTGGGAGCATTTGGCAAGAAGGAAAAATATATTCACAAGACATTTCCTACTTTAAGGTGGTAGAACCTGGAAATCAAAATAGGAAGATATTTTCATCTTCTATTTCTATTGCTATCTGTTTAGTCAAGGAAAAAAATCAAAGAAAGGACACAAAGAGATACTGTTCTGTAGGGAGATACATAACAGATACAAAGAAGAGATGTGGTCTGGAATAGTGATTTAACTGAAAGCCAGCTTGGCCCAGAGGTCAAGATATCATGCTAGAAACCAGGAGATGGCGAATTCTAGTCCTGCCTTAGGCACGAAGTCAGTTGGGTGACCTTGGCCCACTCTCTCTCAGCCCTATAAAGGAAGCAATAAAAAATTGCAGGACTTACGCAGACAATTGCTGGAATAAAAGCTACCTAACTTGTTCATGTTCATCTTGCAGAGGTGGCTTCCTACCAGTTCGCACCTATTCAGTAGAACCGGTTCGTCAAATCTACCGAACCGGTTAGAAGAGGTTCCACCAGTGGACCCGGAAAGCAGGCCACACCTACAGAAGAGGTTCCAAAAAGTTTTGAAACCCACCACTGGTCCTTGGATATGATTATTCTACACTATCATGCTCCTATTTATAAAACTCATAAGTGCCTCTGTGGAAGGTAAGGATGACTACTGCGTTTGTGATGCAATCAGAACATTGCGTGTGTTGAAGTTGTTTTAACGCAAACCAAAGATGCCTTTTAAAAAACATGTTTACACCCTATTCTTATGCATGCCAGTGCTGTGTGTGAGGTCATTTAAGGTGGTTCTGACAAGTGTCGTCGCCATCTTCATATCCGGTCACATGGGCGGCAAGCCACTCCCATCCAGTCACATGGGCGGCAAGCCACTCCCACAAAGGAGGCCACACCCACAGAGTAGGTTTGAACAATTTTTGAAACCCACCAATGTCATCTTGTCAAGAAATTTAAAAGAAGAAATTTCATCAGTCCCTCCTTAATTCCCAATTTAATTTCTACTTATTTCTTCTTTAAGAAGAAATAATGAACAAAACAGCAAATAGAGAACAGGCTAAATAAAGCACTGCCATCTAGCCATTATATTTGGTCTCATCTGCAACATATTTTTTTTAAAAATAACCATAGCAGTAAAAAAAAAAAAGTGATATATTTACACTTTTTAACTTGATGGGCTATATTCTGGAGTGTTGAGTTTTTTTAAAAAGGAAGACATCTGATATCCAATTCTTCTAATGAAGTATATTTTGAGGAAATCTATATATTAGACTACCTGTTTCCAGATTCTGAGGCTGCAGAACAAACCAATAAATGTTACCGGCTGCAAATTATTCTTTCGTATTTTCAATCAAATTGCTCTTTTAAATGTATCACATATTTTCGGAAACTCATTTGAAAAACTTAATAAAAGGAGACTGACTTTCAGTAGTGATACAACTTGGATACCCGGGGAACTATAGATTAGAAACAGGTGTGTGTGTGTGTGTGGGGGGGGTAATTGTAATAGAAATATTAAAATTTACTTTCAGATAATAAATTGCATTCCCCAGTTAAGCAATATGGGCCCTAACTTACAGTATTCTCATCTTGCCATCCATAATTGCATTAAAAATTCCACTCTTAAATTACACTAAAATGGATATTGCATGATATTAGTAGCACTAAAGCTATCAAAATGTCACCTTTCATATTAGAATAGTGACTTGGATATTGTATTAGCTATTTTAATTCTTTCAAGTTATAATATTCCATAATATGATCTATGAAACTTCCAATCTAATTTCTGGTAACTACCAAGTATTTATATTCAGTGAAATTGATGGGAACCAGAAAGTTGAATCATCAGCAAAGGTAGCCAGAGAGAATCTCTTTCTTCCAGTATAGTTAATTAAAACGATTTAACAAATGTAATAGTTGTACACTTACACCTGCAGCTAAAATTACCATAAAAGAAAAAAAATGAATTAAAGCATTATGCAAATTAACACTCTTAAACCAGTGTATTAAAATTCTGAAGTTTGAAGGAAACATAAATGCAGTTGAACCATATTTTCTTAATATTGCATCATTTTAAATGTCATATATCTATCTAAATATAAAAAAGAAATCTAAACAACAACAACAACAACAACAACAACAACAACAACAACAACACTGCATGGCCAATTTCTGGAAAAAATAAAAGATAAAGTTGACAGTGAACAAACTTGGTTATGGTTAACAACAGGTACATTAAAGAAAGAAACAGAGTCACTAATCCTGGCTGCGCAAGAACAAGCTATCCGCACAAACGCCATTAAGGCCAAAATCGAAAAATCCTCTGATGATGCCAAATGCAGACTTTGCAAAGAAGCTGATGAAACTGTTGATCACATACTCAGCTGCTGTAAAAAAATCGCACAGACTGATTATAAATTGCAGCACAATTCAGTAGCACAAATGATCCATTGGAATTTGTGCACAAATTATAATATTAAAACAGCAACAAACTGGTGGGAACATCAGCCTGAAAAAGTCACCCAAAATCAGATGGTCAAGATCTTGTGGGATTTCCGCATACAAACAGACAAAATACTGGCGCATAATACACCAGACATCACACTGGTTGAAAAAAATAAGGTCACAATTATAGACATCGCAATACCAGGTGATAGCAGGGTCACCGAGAAGGAACATTAAAAAATCGCAAAATACCAGGACTTAAAAATCGAAATTCAACGACTATGGCACAAACCAGCAGTGGTAATTCCAGTGGTAATTGGCACACTGGGTGCTATTCCAAAAGCACTGGAATTACATTTGAAACAGTTAAAAATTGACAAAATCACCATCAGTCAAATGCAAAAAGCCGCACTGCTTGGATCTGCACACATATTATGAAAATACGTTACGACGTCCTAGGCCCCTGGGTGGGGCCCGACTAGTAACCAATGCCAAATCCGGAGAAACAACTGGCCGCTGTGATACAATTGTATAATAATGATAATTATTATGAATTACATTTAAAACAGTTAAAAATTGACAAAATCACCATCAGTCAAATGCAAAAAGCCGCACTGCTTGGATCTGCACGCATATTATGAAAATACGTTACGACGTCCTAGGCCCCTGGGTGGGGCCCGACTAGTAACCAATGCCAAATCCGGAGAAACAACTGGCCGCTGTGATACAATTGTATAATAATGATAATTATTATGAATTACATTTAAAACAGTTAAAAATTGACAAAATCACCATCAGTCAAATGCAAAAAGCCGCACTGCTTGGATCTGCACGCATATTACGAAAATACGTTACGACGTCCTAGGCCCCTGGGTGGGGCCCGATTAGTAACCAATGCCAAATCCGGCAAAACAACTGGCCGCTGTGATACAATTGTATAATAATAATGTATACATATGTTTATTTTAAACTTCCTACAAATATCATAGAAACTGTCTTCATATAATATAAGAGTTTTATTCAATCTTTCTAGAATACAGGAAGGTGCAAAATTTCTTTGGCCTGAATAGTGGACATCTGATAGATAAACAAACCCACCACTTGCAAGCATTATGTTATCAATTTGACTAAAGTGCGATGGTCAACTGTGATTAGTATCAGAACTAATCACATTTTCTAGCTTCCAAGTGAATAATATATATCAGAGTTCCCCAAACATTCCAGCTTTGTGGACCAGTGAAGGGTGGGAGAGGTGAAGGTCCCGCCCGAAGGGCTGGAAAGTACACATATGCAACTTCATTTTCATGCACTCACCTGCTGGTTCTGTGACCCAATTGCCAACAGCTCAGAGCCACGACCCAGAGGTTGGGGACCCCGGATATATATCACTATATATATATTATTCATAATCAAACAAATATTGTTGAACTAATAAGGACTAAAACAGCCCATTATATAGTGATCCATGCTGATGGAACTGTCACCAGGATATTTTGATATTTAGATTTATTATATTCCTTCAATTGATTAAGGTTCAAATGTTGCATATTATAGAAAAGTAGCTGAAAAGATAGAAACCGGCTATTTTTGCATTCAGCTCAAGATACTCCTCATCAGATGCTACAGAAACTTAGTAAGGGTGAAGTGTGTGTGTGTGTGTGTGTGTATATATATATATATATATATATATATATATATATATATATATATATATATATATATATATATATATATATATATATATATATATATATATATATATATATATATATACATATATACATACATACATACATACATACATACATACATACATACATACATACATACATACATACATACATACATACATACATACATACATATATATATATATATATATATATATATATATATATATATATGCACTTAATGTGCCAGATTACAAGGAGAACAAAACATTGTCTAACTCTGCTGTGAGCTGTGAGTTATTCCTTAAATTCTAGTACCACAAGAAAATTAATATTGATATGCAGTGGTATATTTTCCATTCACTGGTTAAGTAACCACTTAGATCAGTTCCATTTATCCCTTTGGAGGACTGATTTTTTGATTTTCCATATTTTAACAAGATAGACAATAATATTTCCCTCATATAACATTTTTTTTTAGAGATAGTTGGGGATTCAGACCCTTTTTTAAACCTTCAATAAATCAAGTGTACATCCACATGCTTATCTCTGGAATTATAATGAAACTAAAAGGTAAATTTAGGAAATGCTAAAAAAGGAAAGAGATCACAAGAAGTCCATGCTCAGCTTTGAAATGCTAAATAAGAAAAGGATTGTTTGGGTTGCCTTATAGTTTTTAAGCAGTAAGTAAATCCCATGTTGACCCTCACAATGGATCAGACTAGGTGGAATTTCCACAATGGTATCTATGTTGCTATTAGTCCACTGGGAGCAAAATAGTCAAGTTTGGTCCGAGAGAGATCATCAGCAGAATTTATTTTTCACCTCAATCAATGTGTATTCAAGATCAACAAGATTAGACCCAAAGGCGCCATTTCTTTCTTTAATTAGGTATTCCTCATTTGTAAGTGACCATTTTGCAGTGCAATGCAGTAATTGCTCCCTGAAAGGAGGAGAGTATATTCATTGATCCATCTGGTCTTCAACCTATTCCTGCTTAACTGAAATTATGTCTGTCTGTCCGTCCGTCCGTCCATTCATCCATCCATCTCTGTATCTATATCTATCAATCATCAATATTTGATGGGCTGAATCAGAAAACAATGTATATATTTGCATTTCCCCTCAGTTATACAATGCATCCAAAAGACAATGCAAGAAGCAAGGGCTTTAAATTATAAAGAAATTATTTTGGATTGGATATCAAGAAATAATCCCAACAATAACATTTATTCAACAATGACACAGAGTAGTAAACTTTTTTTTTCTGGAAATTTTAAAAAGAGGGCAGATGATTATTTGTCAGAGATGTTATTTTATGGGGGTTACTCCACTGGGTAAGAGTTTGAACTAGATTATCTGGAAGAGACCTCCCAATCCTTATATTCTCTGAATTTGACTTATTGGGGCTCAATATAATTCAAAATTTCATAAGAATAATGTATTTCATTTTTAGAATGATTGTACTACAGCTCTGGAGCATCTTTGAAGATAACAGAATAACAGTTGGAAGAGACCTTGTAGGTTTTCTAATCCAACTCCCTGCTCAAGTAGGATATCCTATACTGTTCCGTACCAAGAAGATGTCCAGACTCTTCCTAAAAGTTTCCAGAGATGGAGCACCCACAACTTCTGAAGGCAAGTCATCCTGCTGGTTAATTGTTCTCACTGTTAGAAAAATATTCTTTAGTTCTAGCTTGAATCTTTCCTTGATTACTTTCCATCTGTTGTTTCTTGTCTTGCCTTCTGATGCTTTGGAAAATAGGTTGACACCTTCTTCTTTATGGTAGCCCTCAAATATTGGAATACTGCTATCATGTTACCCCTACTCCTTCTTTTCACCATACTAGACATATCCAATTCCTGCAGCTGTTCTCATAGGTTTTTATCCTCCAGCTTTCTAATCATTTTTGTTACTCTTTTCTGCACTCTTTCCAGAGTCACTACATCTTTTTTTATAATATGATGATCAAAACTGTATGCAATGTGGTCTGATCATGACTTGTGTCTTTGTGCATAAAATGATGGTGGAGGTGGAGAAGGAGTAGGTGGAGGTGGTGGTGGAAGAATTGTTTTTGCCTGGCTTTGCTTTCTCCTCTCCTCTCTCGATCTGTCTTTCTCTCTCTTTTAAATACTGTTAAGACTTACTTGTTTCTCTTTATTTTGATGCTGCTGTCATCATTCATATCTTCTGGATCTGTGCCATCTTTATCTGCTAAAAGGAAACAAACTAGTTAGTGACAAATATGTCATTAAACCAACCAGATCAGTAAGTTGAACTTTTGTTTTATTAGACTTGGTTCAGTTTCTAAATTTTCCCTCGCTCTGGCCATTACAAATGATTTAAAAAGTCAATTGCAATTTGTTCTTCCCACTATTTAGTTTAGAATTCCTTTTACAGTTACGTGCATTACAGACACCTAAACCTCCCTTTCCTTCGTTAACTCTCTAATTATCCTTTTAATAGGTTAGAGTGTTACAGTTTTAGTACTTGCTAGGAATCAAGGAAATGTAGTCTAGCACATCTGGAAGCAAGGATTATGCACAAATAATGTTAACTAAATGCACATTAGTTAATCTTGGCAAATAAAAACAGCATTGATAATGAACTGATTTCATTGGGCAACCAATCACATTATTTTCACACACACACACACACACACACACACACGTATGTATGTATGTATGTATGTATGTATGTATGTATGTATGTAGCAAACAAGTAAACAATCCTTGAAGGTTCAGGCAAGGGTAACAGAAGTAGTAACGGTACACCAGATAGAAGTACCATTAATGTCCATTTTCTAGGACCTTAATGATGAACGGATTCTATGAATCCTCTTTCAAGGATTTATTATCCTCAAAAAAACAGTCCTCTCATTTAGGAAGACTATAAAGGCAACATACTATAAATGATTTGTAAGCACTATGAAGAAATTCAAAGAAAAATCACTGTAAACAGATAAACAAGAGCCACATTGCATTCCTTGTAAATTTACAGCATAAACTCTGCAATAATCAACCAATAGTTCATTGCACAAGTCAACTCAAAATAATAGGAATGTATGGCCTTGTTTGGAGGGGGTTAGGACCCACATCCAGTAATGCGGTTGAGGTTCCTCACATCTGAATTAGGGTAACAATCAATAGCTGTTAAAAGTTCATCACTTATAAGACATTTTTGCTAACACACTAGACAACATTTCAATAAAACTCTAATCTCAGAACAATTAGAATCTTGTTTAATCTTTATCCCCAAATAAGAATTTGAAATATTTGAATCCCAGTAATCTTTTTGGAGAGCACCAATTGCTCTTACTCCATGAAAGAAACACACTTCAGGTATCAAGAATGTACACAAAAATATGCTCTGACTCAGTGTTTCTCAACCTTGGCAACTTGAAGATGTCCGGACTTCAACTCCCAGAATCCCCCAGCCAGCATTCGCTGGCTGGGGAATTCTGGGAGTTGAAGTCCAGACATCTTCAAGTTGCTAAGGTTGAGAAACACTGCTCTGACTTATTGGACCTAATTTTCCACAAGAATTTGGTATTAGGCAGCTGTAAAATCTTTATCACCACATAGGCACCTAAAAACGTGTAGAAAGAAGAACATTGTATGCACTTAAACATTATTCTCTCAGTGTCGAAACAAATAACTTGATCCAAGAGGCTATCGAAAGCAAACAACTTCAAAGGATTTTGGTCAAAAGGCACTGGAATTGCCTACTTTCTGGAATTAAATTGAGTTTAAGAAGAAAATAGGAGCAATATAACAAACATATAAAGGTCACCCATTTACTTTATAAGAAATATGAAGTCTTCCATTCCATCTTGGAAGAAAAGATACAATGAGAAGTTGTTGTTGTTTTTTTAAATGGCCACAAAAATAACAAAGTAACGTATGAATATTTCTAAATAATGTCCATCTTAACTTGGCGCCTTTTATCAATGTAAAATCATTGTATTCTACGGAAGTTAAATAAATACAAACTTATCTGAAAAAAAGAAGAGGAAGATAATGTGCATTTCTGGATGAGGATACAAATCTCTCTTATCCATCCATCGTATCTTAGCCACTAAGTACTATTTCTCATCAAATTCCATCCTGACCTCAATGATTTCTAGCCCACCATCAATTTTTGAAGTAATAAAAGCCCAGTTCCTTAATGTCACAATAAAACTACACAATACAGGCAATCCTCAACTTATGACCACAATCTAGTCAAAATTTCTGTTGCTAAGTGAGACATTTCTTAAGTGAATTTTGTACCATTTTATGACTTTTATGCCACATTTGTTCAATGAACCACTGCAGTTGTTAAATTAGTAACGTATTAGTCCTTGATTTACAACCACAATTGAGTCCAAAATGTCTGTTGTTAAGTGAGACATTTGATACGTGAGTTTTGCCTCATTTTACGACCTGACTTGTCACAGTTGTTAAAGTGACTCACTGCAGTTGTTAAATTAGTAACAGAATTAGTAACTGAATCTGTCTTCCCCATTGAATTTGCTTGTCAGAGGATCACAAAAGGTGATCACATGACCCTGGGATATTGCCACCATCATAAGTGTTGAGGATGTGTTTGTTGTGTTTTGTGTTTTTGTGTGTTAACACGTTGTGTAATGTTAATTGATTGATAAGGCACCCACCAGGAACCTGTGTTTGTATAACAATCCTGTTATCCCTTCTCTTTCCCCTTCCTCATCCTGGTTTAAATCATATATCAATTTAACTACTTCATACATTTGATTAAGTGAGCTTCAGCTCGTGAAAGTTTTTTATCTTTTCATAACATTTATTAGTCTGAAATGCTACAGACTTTTTAAAATTTTGAACCAAGTACTAGAGGTTATTGAATGAATGAGAGTTGGGCTTGGAACACCCATTTATTTGCAATTAAGAAATACACATGTTTGTTTGAACATTCATTCATTCAAGCAATAATACTTTGAATGGACCAATGAGGCAAAAATTAAAAAAGTCATGCTTAAGCATGTTGGATTTGGGCTGCAAAGATACAGATCATCACTAGATACCAGCACAGAAAAATGTAATTTTTATTTTATTTTAATTCCAGCTAGTGGTTGGCTATTTTCTTTCATTTTGTTTTGCACCTCCTGATTTGTGACCCTAGCTTAAGCATACTAATCTTTTTCCTAATGTATCACTTCAAGAGACATTATGTCCATCAGGAGTCTTGCTGTTTTGTTTCGCTTTAATCCATTGTTCCTGCTTCTGATTAAGTCTCGTTCAGTATAGCCCCAATCAATCTTTTAATCCATTTTCAAGCGCTCTTTCTCAAAGCTTCCAGCTGTGAATTTTTAATTCTCTAAGGAGCCAAACAGGCTTTGACACAGAATCCTGAAAAAAGGGTTTCTTTAAGAAAAAGCATATAATCAAATGATCCCACACAGATTTATAGTATTATAGCATCACAGAATTAAAAAGGACCACAGACAAGCTAATTAAAGCTCCAATTCAAGGGCTTTACAGCCGTCTCTAAGTGGTTCATAGAGTCACCACATTGCCCCCAACAATCTGGGTTCTCTTACTGGGTTCTCTCACTGGGAAGCCAGTGAGAATCGAACTGCAGGCAGCTGGCAGTCAGCAGAAGTAGTCTGCATTCTCATCACAGCTCAATGCTATAGCATCCACTAAAGAATTTCAGACAGATGACCTTCAGCCTCTGAAGCCTTCATGTAAAGGGAAATTTATGATTTTGTGTGTCTGTTCCACTGCTGACAGCTTATTCAATGGAAAATTCGGGTTCTAGCCTGACACTTCTTCCTTATAGGCAGGGCCGGATTTTCCTATAGGCTAACTAGGCTTCAGCCTAGGGCCTCAAGATCAAGAGGGGCCTACATTCAAATTGTTAGCAAAATTAAAATTACACTATTCTAAATACAGTGAACACTAAAACACTGAACCGAAAATAAGGAGAAATTCTACGCAGATGACTAATAAACAAATATAAAAATGTATTGGTTAAGATTGTTCCAGCGCCGCAGCAGTTGGGGAGCCCGCCCACGTTCCCGGCACCGGCGGTCAGGCGAGAGGCACGGCCGCTCCCAGTAGCTGCCCCATCAAGGCGGAGCCCACCAGCGGCCAGGCAGGTGAGCGCGAGGGGGCCGAGCCAGGCAGCTGAGCGCAGCAGGGGAGGCGGCTGGCCTCACTGCCTTTGCCGCAGAGCAGAGCCGCCCTCTGTCGGGAGGCCAGCTATATATATTGATATATATTGAGCCAAGGTGGCGCAGTGGTTAAATGCAGCACTGCAGGCTACTGCTAGATCAGCAGGTCAGCGGTTCAAATCTCACCGGCTCAGGGTTGACTCAGCCTTCCATCCTTCCGAGGTGGGTAAAATGAGGACCCAGATTGTTGGGGGCAATATGCTGACTCTCTGTAAACCGCTTAGAGAGGCCTGAAAGGCCTATGAAGCGGTATATAAGTCTACTGCTATTGCTATTGATATATATCACAGTAATGATGTATTTTATTGTCTCTCATGTAATTTACAAACTTAAAAATGGGAGGTGAAAGGGCCTCATAAGTGGAATAGCCTAGGGCCTCTTTTCATCTAAATCCGGCCCTGTTTATAGGTTTAACTCACTTATTCTGATCCTTTGCTCTGGAGCAATAGGAAATTAAGCCCAATCTCTTTCCTATGAGTCATCCGTTCAGACATAGGAAGACGGCTATCTTAAATCTCACCCATTGTCTCTTCTGCGGACTAAAAATACCCAGATCCTTTAATCATTCCTCTTAGGATTTCTTCACCAGCACCTTTACCATGTTGGTAATCTTCCTCTGAACTTACTCCAATTTGTTGTTGTCACTTTTGAACTGTAGTTCCCAAAACAGAACACAATATTCCAGACTGATTCCTCAAGGAGGACCTATTAAAAGCCAGGCTACAAAAAACAGAACAAGACAAGGAGCTGGTTTTACTGATTCTGACTGAAGTTCAAAACCTCCTTAAGCTCCAAAATTCCTGTTGTTCAAAGCCTTCTTTGAAAAGTAGATCAAAATTGTCATCTATTTCTTTAAAGAAAGACCATAATTCCCAAGCCTTCAGCTTGCAGTTCGCCTCCTCCTCATTTTTCCCCTACTTTCTTTTTTAAACGAACTCTTTCGCAATTGTGGGTGAGAAAAATGTCTGGCTAATGAGACAGCACAATCCACACACCAGATTAAAGTAGCAGCAGAATTCAACTGTATGTAGATAAGACCAAAACACATCAAATGATGCCATGCATGATCAATAGAGCTGGAATTGCTAACTGTTGGAAGAGAGGGAAAAAACATGGAGAAGGGAGAGTGATATGGAATGGAGTTTATATGGAATTTCATGTTGATCCGTTCTATCGCAAGACTAACCTATTGCCTACCTACCTTAAATTTTTCATTCAGAAATAGCAGAATCAATTATCCAGAAAACACAGTGAGTTTCATTACGTAAAATTAATGTCTTTATGAACATCAATGAACGTAAATTCTCATATTGGTGTGAAACAGTTTTTCATTTTCTATTCATTCCTTTCAAGCATATACACCATGGAGTATATGCTATACTCCATGGTGTACACCAGTGTTTCCCAACCTTGTCAACTTGAAGATGTCTGGACTTCAACTCCCAGAATTCCCCAGCCAGCATTCGCTGGCTGGGGAATTCTGGGAGTTGAAGTCCAGACATCTTCAAGTTGACAAGGTTGGGAAACACTGGTGTACACCATGCTATTAAAGTACAATATCTTTTTTTAAAAAAAATAATAATTATGAGTTGTCAGTTTTCGATTCCCTTTCATTTAATAAACACAATGAAAGTTTAAAATACATTAATACCAACTTCGCACAAAATCAACATCTGTCTCAATAGCAATAATTTTAAGGTGGCTTATTTAGAGTATTTATGCAATGACTTAAAACTTATTTAAAACTCAGTGAATAAGAAAGATCAAATAGGCAAATAAACAAGGAAATGGTTCTTTCATTTTGGGAAGAATCCTTTGGAAACTAGACAGTTTCCATGCAGTATTATTTTTCAGCTAGCCATGTGGTTTCTAAGAATTCACCCTAACTTGATGGCAGGTAATCAGTTTATTCAGTTATTTGCTGAAACTCCCTAATTATTTCAGGCACAAAAACACAGCCCGAAACTTTCCTGAGATTATATATATTGCACAAAACGTTTCAGGTAGTCCTTGACTTATGACCATTTGTTTAATAACAGGTCAAAGTCACAATGATCCCCCTAAAAGTGACTTATACCATGTCTTCAACATCACCACTGTGGTATCTCACCCCTTTGTGGGATTTGATGAGATTTGGATGCTCATCAAACAAAATCAGCAATGCAAGCCAGATTCACTAAACAACTGTGGAATTTGTTTAACCACCACAGTAAAAATGGACATAAAATCATGCCATGACCAACTGCATCACATAGCAACTGACATTCCAGTCCAATTGTGGTCATAAGTCAAGGACTACCTGTAGCCATAATTCCCATCTTGTTTTGTCCATCTTAAACTGTCAGCATGTACATGCAATTCCTAGCTTCAGTGTCATTCCCGAGACTAACTTGATTTTGTACTTAATAACGGCAGCAAGACTGTTGGTGGCGCAATACTGGAAGAAGGAAGATTTGCCTACTATCCAAGAATGAACATTAAAAGTAACAAACTTAGCAGAGATGGCTAAAATATCAGCATATCTCAAGGACCATTCAAATGAGAGATATAAACTGGAGTGGAGAAGATGGATTGACTATATTCAAAATAAATATGGGACTAAGAAATTCCAGATAGTTTATGACCGAAGAAGCAAGGAATGATATAATCTGTTTAGAGGTAGCCTAACAAAAGAGGAGTTAAAGCTCAAATGAAAGAGGATACTAACTTTCTTTAAGTTTATTTTAGAACATCTTTCTTAAAGATTTATACCCTGTATTTGTTCTGGGAAGTCGGAGGGGGGAGGTTGGGGGGGTTCGGGTGAGGAGGGTGGGGGAGGGGAGGTAAATATTTGTAAAAGCCTTTTTTTTTTTAAAAAAAATCAATTAAAAAAAATGTCATTCCCAAGGAAGGGAATTTTCTCTTTTGCCTTCCAACCCTCAAACAGAACATGCATGTATCTCATGAAATTTCAGATAAAATTGTGCAAACATGTTGCGATGGGGCTGTCTTCAATAGCTTCACATCTGATTTTATGGGACTGTTCACCTTCAAGCGCACAGGGGAAATGCAGGAGAAATGGCTATAGTGGTATGGTCATGTACGGTGAGCAGCACTCAACCACGTTGCCTCTATCACCTTCCACTTTAATATAAAAAGTGAGCATCCATGTGGCAGGCTGTAGCTAAGACAGCGATATAGAACAAATGCAGATGTGAAAAAAGCCCAGTTAGATCTGGATGTTGCATTTGATTGCACAAGGCGACACTTGTTGATCCAAAAAAAAACAGACCTTGCCACTGCTGGAAGAATGATGATGGTGGTGATGATGATGATGATATGACCATGTGTCATGACCCTATTGGAGCACAGTTCGGCAAAGGCATTAGAACCAAGACCATCCAACCGAGATGCGCTTCTCCCTTGACATGTTTGGAGGGGCCAGGGGCTGAGAAAGAGCCGAGGTGGTGCAGTGGTTAGAGTGCAGCACTGCAGGCTACTTCAGCTGACTGCAGTTCTGCAGTTCAGCGGTTCTAATCTCACCGGCTCAAGGTTGACTCAGCCTTCCATCCTTCCAAGGTGGGTGAAATGAGGACCCAGACTGTGGGGGCGATATGCTGACTCCGTAAACCACTTAGAGAGAGGCTGAAAGCCCTATGAAGCGGTATATAAGTCTAACTGCTATTGCTATTGCTATGATGTTGTCCCAGGTCCCTCAGGCATTGGGGGATGTGGTTGACCAGAAGGAGAGCTGCCTGCCTACACAGAGACAGGGGAGGATTTGCTGCTGATAGGCAGCAGATCCCCAGGGATGAGGAACAGCTGCCTCCTCCTCCTCTCGATCCAAGAACAGAGTGTAGGTAAGCTCAGAGAAGGTTTGTAAGGCTACTCGGGAGACGTTCGCCCCACCCCACCCCACAAGGGACACCTGGAGTGGAGTGATTTGAGGAGAAGCCATGGGGAGCTAGTCTTTAGCAGGAACAATTGTTGGTTTTGGATTTACACCCCCCTGGCTTTGACTCGTACCTTCCTGTCTTGCTTTGAGGGCTGCTTGATGCTTTTTGCTTTCGTTGTGTGCTACAGTTTCCTCTCTGGTCCGTTTGGCTAGGGTGTGTGTGTGTCCTTGTTTCTGATTGGTTACCTGTTTGACAGCTGGGGTATATAAAGAGCTGTCAAACAGGGCTCAGCTGTTGCCAGTTAGCTAATACCCACGAAATGTGAAGTGCCGCGTTTGGCAACCTGTTAGAAATAAATTGTTAGCTGACTTGAAGTCCTGGCAATTATCCAAGGAGCTGATAAGGTCTGTATTTCAGTTAATTCTTGGAAGGATTATTGCCTGGACTTTTCTGTGTGTGAATGCTATGAATTCACAGTAGCAAAATAATGAGGGTTTTTTTTGGGGGGGACAAGGAGTCTGTTTCTTGGTTCTGCTAAGGCTGGGTCAGACTCAGAACACCTGGTAACATATGGACTGTTGTTTGGGAAACTGAGGGTGATTGCCTTCAGGGTAGCATAGGGTGGAGACTTACCGATCATATGGTAAGCATATTGAGAGCAATAAAGGATTCTTTAGAGGTCTGCCATGCCTTGACCACCTGGGTCAGAACACCATGCTTAGTGCCAAGACTACTGCTCTACATGTGGAAAGACACAACAGCTAAGTTGGAGGATACTTCCTTCCTCAATGAAGATAAATAAGCACTGCAGGTTTGTTCATCATTGCTGGTTTCCTCTGTATACTCAGACTTTGCAATACATCTCAGCATGACAGCCAGAATTCTTTTTAAAGCCAAAAAAAAATGTATTTAAGAAGTCTCTGGTGGGGGGAGATTGATTAACAACACCACATTTGGATGGAAGTACCTACATTTCTGCCAAATCTTCCATCAATCCAGTGAGATGGATCTTTCAGATCCGCTACCTACAGCTGGGTTAAATAATAGTTTATTGCGAGACAGATCCCCTGGGCAGAATGGTCAATATCGCATTTGGATGAAAGAAGTTATGCATAGGCTTTTCTAATATAAACAAGCAAAATACGATGGTAGAAAAAAAGCTACAGCTAACAACTGAAGACATTTCAGCTAACCATTTGCACCCATTGGCAGTTCTCGTTTTGAACGGAAGCTTACTTCTACGTAAACATCTTTAGGATGAGGGGATACATTCAGATAAGGGCAAGAAGTCCAATAATACTTGAATCACTCCTAAGCAGAGGTGGGATTCAGCTGGTTCACACCTATTTGGGAGAACCGGTTGTTAACTTTCTAAGCAGTTCGGAGAATTCATTTTGTTTTTCTCCACTTTACAGGGCTAATCCTGTAAGGAAGGCAGGAAGGAAACATTCTGGTGTTGTTTCTAGCCTCATCTTTGTTGCCCTGCTTACAGAAACTGCCTCTCCTGTTAACCCTTATTACGTTGTAACAGCTAAGGCGAAACGCCCATCGACCTGAGTGACGTTGAGTTGGCCACATCCACCCAGTCACATGACCACCAAGCCCTGCCTACCCAGCTAGTCATAAGGGCAGAGAACCGGTTGTTAAATTATTTGAATCCCACCACTGCTCCTAAGAACCTAGGGGATGCAATGACTACAAGGAACCAGGGATCACAATAGCAGTAGACTTATATACCGCTTCATAGGCCTTTCAGGCCTCTCTAAGCGGTTTACAGAGAGTCAGCATATTGCCCCCAACAATCTGGGTCCTCATTTTACCCACCTCGGAAGGATGGAAGGCTGAGTCAACCCTGAGCCGGTGAGATTTGAACCGCTGACCTGCTGATCTAGCAGTAGCCTGCAGTGCTGCATTTAACCACTGCGCCACCTTGGCTCTTGGCTCACAGAAAACTATCAAAGTGGGCACAGTTCAAAACATTCTCTTTACAGTGTTTGAGAGTTTAGGCAGGTTTTCAAGAAGATAAATGGAGCCTTCCAAAGATGTAAGACAACATTATAATCCTTTTTAAAAAAAACAAAGATTCTCCAAGAACTGGCTGGTGAAGTTGTTCTTTTATAACATAATGCAAATGCTTGATAGGGCCCTTAAGGCATTACAAGTTTTCCGTCTCTGAAATATATAGGCATACATCCACCCACACATTTTACAGTGCTTTTTAGACCACAAAACTAATTTAATCTTCTAATCTAGGAAACTTAAAAAAATAATTTTAAAAACCCGACTTTCAAAATAAGAGAAAAACTGTGGAGAGATAAAATGAAGTTAAAAAAAATCTTAACTACCCACCTCATTCTAAAGCAGTGTTTCTCAACCTTGGCAACTTGAAGATGTCCGGACTTCAACTCCCAGAATTCCTCAGACAGCAAATGCTGGCTGGGGAATTCTGGAAGTTGAAGTCTGGACATCTTCAAGTTGCCAAGGTTGAGAAACACTGTTCTAAAGGAAGGAACTATTTTATTGAGAAAGAAAGGATTCAAGAACAGGTGTAATTTCAGTAAGAGGATTAGATCCCTTATCGTATAAGTTGCATATTTTCTGCTGTAGAAATGAAGAATAAGAGCTGAAGATGCTCACAATAGCAAGGTTAGTTTATACGAAACTATGGTATCCTCAGATAAACTGGTCCTAAATCATTACTATTATTCTTTTAGAGCAGAGGTGGAGAACAATGGGCCTTTTATGACTTGTGGACTTCAACTCCCAGAATTCCTGAACTAGCATGGCCCCTTTTATGATTTGTGGACTTCAACTCCCAGAATTCCTGATCCAGCATAGCTCAGGAATTCTGGGAATTGAAGTCCACAAATCATAAAAGGGCCATTGTTCTCCACCCCAGTTTTAGAGATAGTGAACGGGAACTTTTGCTGAAATCAAAACTTTGCAGAAGAGTTTCCAATAATCACAATCAAGACTAACACAAAATTAACATTCAACATTTTGGCAACACACTCTTTAAGTTTAAATAGACAAAAATAATCACAGCATTAGTTACTTGCTGAAGCTTCCAGTTTGCGTTTATGAGGTGGGTCTTCAATGATCCGGTTAATATCACCGCGGTTCTTTAGATCCACTGGTTTCTCCCATACTGACAATTGCATCGTAGGGTTGAAGAAGAAGACTCGGTCATCTCCAGTCCAGACTACACACCTATTTCAATTAATAAACCAGGCTTAGAGAGAATTTCAGGAACAGTTCAGGAAAAATAAAATACTTGCATTGAAGATTCACTATTACCGGTAGATGAACTATAATTTGATTCATAGGCCAAGATTCACACATTAAACTAATGCTTAGCTTTGTTTTATTGTGATATGTGAATCCAACCATTGCATCTTTAAATCTGTAGATTATATCCTGTTTTTTTTTATGACCCTAGGTGTACTGAATAAGCCACAGCTAAACAAACCACTTTGTGCACTTCTTGCCGTACAAGTAATTGTTTGTTATCTCATATTATTGTTCAGAACAATGGCAAGGAGATTAACCTTTCCCCTGTCCTATTTCTTCAATCAAAATTGACTTCTATAGGTTGTTAGTTTCTTAAGCAATGAGAATTTGCACATTACTGAACAAACAGCTTTATAAGGGGGGGGGGGTTAATCAATGGAACAGGAACAAAAGTCTTAATCACTTTCCCTGGTAAGAAAAGATTCCTCATAGCTACATTTCAATTACTTTAAAACTTGTTTAGAAAGTAAACAGCGGCTCAGCCACATAATGCATAATTTGGAAGCTAAGCAATGCATCATTGTCCTATAATATCTTTTATACTGATCTGCTATACAGCAGAAAGTTGCAATTTTATTTCAGACTAACAGCCTGAAATATTTTTTTTTGCCCCTTCACAAATTGTTTCATTATCACTATGCATATGTTAAGAAAATAGCATTCGCAATTAATGTTACTTTAATGGCAATAATAGTTCAAAAATAAATACTGACAGCAGATGGAATGTAGAGATCGAAAAGTGAAGAACACATTGAAAACCCAAGATTCAGGATCCACGATATCAGCACAAATAGTTCTAATTAACACAAACACAATTAGATCTTACTCGTTACAGGCAATAATTAATTTCATTGAAATTTATAACATACAATTTATTTGACAATTGCTGCACTCAGAACTGTCATCATCCTCATTGCATGATTCATTTTTGATATGTTGATTCTTTATGTTTAAGACAACCAATTGTTATTTTGATAGCATAATATTTATTCCAACAAGGCTATTTGATTCTGGTATATGGAATACTATCTTGTTTTGTTGTAGTAGTTGTTTTTTGTTGTTGTTGTTGCTTTAAAGAAAGATGCACAAAAAGCTTAGAAAGTCTGGGGAAAAAACAAGAATGTCTGAAATGGGATGATAACCTAGTGATTTGTTTAATAGTTCTTTCCATCATTCACTGAGTTAACAAGGGAAATGTGATTCCACTAATAATCCAATGTTTAAACCTACTATTTGTTCACTAATTCTGTATATTCAGGGTTCTCACAGCTTTACAGAACTTGCAAGTTAGTTGGCCTGTCCATAACTATATGTGTTTGCATCTGGAGGTATCTGAAGAACCTTTATATTCTCATCAAATGTATAAACCTATCTTCAAATGTGGAATTGTTCATTTAAAGCTGATGGACTGAAATCATGGTCACTTCCAATTCATGTTAGTGTCTCTCTGTGTGTATGGCTTTGAGACTTGGATCAAAAGAAAGGTTGAGCATCAGTGAACAGATGCTTTCAAATTGTGAGGCTAGAGAAGTCTCTTCAGAGTCCTTTGGACTGCAAGGAGATCAATTCAGGAAATCAACCCTGAGTGTTATTTGAAGACGATAACTGAAGACAAAGCTCAAATACTTTGGCCATAAAATGGGAAGAGAGGACTTCTTGGAAAAGACCCTGATGTTGGGAAAGACTGAAGGCAAAAGAAGAAGGGGATGAAATGGTTAGATAACGTCAATGATACAATGACCATGAACTATGGGAGACAAAGACAGACAGGTGAACTTGGCATGCTATGATCCACAGGGGTTGTGAAGAGTCAGACACAACTTAGCAACTGAGCAACAACAACATATAGTATATAAAATAAATTGAGACAGAATTAGTGGGAAAGAAATTAATCTAAAAGCAAATATGAATGCTTACTTTCAAACTTCAATGGTTGATTCAGAATTTGTACTGAGTATGTAGTATTCCGGGAATCAAAAACCAAAGCTATTTTGTAAACATTGAAAATAAAGATTTAAAAATATTTTGGGAAAATGACGCTGCATAAAATTTGTACAAAACATGAAGCCCAAGAGGGTTTGTGGAACAAGTAAAGCTTTATTTATTTATTAGTCATGTTTCTAGGCTGCCAACTGCCAGATGATTCTGGATGGCTCCACAGACTAAAAACACAGTGAGATGTAAAAAGAAAAGAAAAATACAAGAGAGCATAAAATTTAACTGCCATATGGAAGGAAATCTCCAAAACACACAGACACACAGAGACACAGACACACAAACACGCACACACACCACATACCTCAACAGCAATAAAAGAACCTGCCTGAACCAGCCAGACTGGAGATACCACAAGGGGGACAAAATGAGGGCCAAGTGGATTTCCAGTGCAATACTATTCAAAGAGCAGGTGCAGTGATAGAGATGGCCCACTCTGAGGTTCTAGAAAATGGACCTGTTTAATCGATGGACCCAGAACAGGATACTACTGTCTGAATAAATACGATGAATAGATACCATGGGAGACAATCCGTCATTCCAATTATTAGGCCCTGCACCATGGAGAGCTTTATGTCATAACCAGTATCTTGACTTGACTCTGAAAAACAAATTAACAACCAGTGTACCGTATGTAGGGCAGTGGTGGGTTCCTACCGGTTCGGACCAGTTCAGCCGAACCGGTACTGGTTTGGCGGCCTGGGTCGCTGGAACCGGCAGCGACCCAGGCCTGCCATGCTCCAAAACTGGTTTTCTGGACATTGCCACCAGTGCTGCCATCTTGTTTTTCGCTTCTGTGCATGTGCAAAACAATTTTTATCGCACTGTGCTTGCGTGTGCAGCATGCACAGTGCACTCACAAGCAAACCAGCAGTAGTGACAGGTAACCCACCCCTGCCGTAGGGTTGCCACATGGCTACAACACTGCTCATGCTACTGCATATTCTGCATACTCTAGTTGTTCAAGAACATCCTCGTGTAGAACAAGTTGTAGTAGCCCAACTATAAGTAACTAAAGCATTAGCAACTATGAGGGTCTCCTCTCTAACCCGGAATGGGCACAAATGGGATATAAACTGAACCTGTGTTAAGTCCTTCTTAACCATAGCTGACACCTGCTTGTCAAGCAGGAGCAAGGGAGTTTAGGAAGATTCCCCCAAATTGTGCAAGATTTGAGCAGGCAGTGCATCCCCTCTCAGGATGAAAGGTGGGAAATCTCCAGAACCAGGAGGACAGAAAACTGAAAGTTCCCTGATCTTGTTAGGCTGACATTGAGATTTTTTCCATTCAAACCTTCAAGCCCCTCCATCCATTTCCTCCAAGAAACCCTCCAGACTCCGGGGCAAACGTTTGACAGGACTGTTTGGTTGGTAAGAGGTTAAAATATTCATCTGACTATCCTCAGCATACGGAATTGAGTTCTGATCTTCCAAATGGATAGGTGACCTTCCTCAATGACCCCATGTAGATGTTACACAGGAGGGGTGAAAATGCCAAGCCTTGAGACACCCCACAAACAGGGAGTTTGGGGTTTGATCTCTCCTGTTCTAATCAGTACTGACTGGAACTGGATTTACAGAAAGAAAGAAAACTGTCATAACATTAAGTTCAAATAAATCCCTGTATATATATGTGGACAAGTTAAAAGATTAAGCAATGGGAAGATAATTTAATTATCACACAGTACATACTTTAATGACTTAATATTGATGGAAATACCTAAAAAGAATTATTTGAAGCAATTTTCAATTACCTACTGTGTAATATCTAATTTTCTATTTTGGGACTAAAAGTATAGAGGGGAAAATAGTGGGAGCTTATCGTATTACAGATATGAATAATTTTTGTGTATGCTTCTTCCCTAACTGTTGTAATAACATTTAGGGGGGGAAATCCCTCCTCAGTCTTCGTGTTTTAGATCTATGACTCACAGTATATCACCAGTGCTGTGAATCATCTTCAAAAGTGAACATGCTCCACTAACCAAGCTTTTGGCTCACAGTAGATCACAAGTCAAGTTGTAGAAAGTTTAAACAAGAAGAAGCTAAAGAACTATGAATGGAAGCATGCACACCAACAAGCTAGCATTTGAGAAGCATTGGGAGCAGGAGATACATTCATTTAATTTAAGCATTTATTATTTACCGTATATACTTGAGTATAAGCCGAGTTTTTCAGCCCACTTTTTGGGCTGAAAAAAGCCGCCTCGGCTTATACTCGTGTCAGTGAAAAATTTGCCCGAAATGGAGGAGAAAAAGGGGCGGGGCCATGCCGCTGGGTGACGCTCGTGAATGGCCCGGCGCCTCTGTGAGTGTCCCCTCCCTCTGTGTCAGTTATTAAATTCATTTAATAAAATATTAAATCACTGTCTTGGCTACAATAAATATCAAATGATACAAAGAAAAGAAACCTAGACGGTATGTTGAACATTACCCATAAACAGATGTTATTGCCATCACTTACAATCAAGGTACGGATTTTCCCTTACATCAAGTATTATTTTTTTCTGATCCTTTAATTTCTTTCCTGATCAAGTCTAACGTGTCCCATAAAATTAGTTTTGTGAGGAAGGCAAGTGTAGAGAATCAGAGGGGTCTTATGTAAATTATACTGATTTAATTAAAAGCCTCCGGGAACAATATGATTTGAGATGGAGTTATCTATCCTCCAGAATCCAAATCAGCAGTCCCAACAAGTTAACAATAACAATAGAGATTGTGAAAGGGATTTCTAGAGAAAGGAATGGCAGACAAAATATGATCTCAGCAAAGAATGAAGAGCTTTGTTCAAACTTCTCTGGACAAGAAGACTTCAGATCATCCACAAGTGCTCCACACAATTGTTTCTTATGGGAAGATCACAAAATAAAACTCTCAGGTGGGCTGAAAGCTCACGGAGGAGAAGGAATGGTCATCTTGGTTAAACTTAGGTTGATTCCTTTGAAAATACATTACATTTGCATCCTTCTTTTTTCTAATTATTCTTGTTAATTTATTTTCAGCTATTAGAAACCTTGGATTGGCATATTTGATTGTACTGGGTGAGTTTTTCTTCAATCTTCAAAAAAAGTTGTAACTACAAGTTTAAGAACTTAATTTTTTTTTTGGAATAAATAGCAAAAGCATGATTAAAACTTTGATATTAGAAAGTTACAAATGGACTAAGAATCAAAATCAGTTTGAAATAAGATTTTGGAATTAACTATAAATAATTCTTCCCATGGGAAAATACTTTACCTTTGTTTATTTATTTTTAAACATAAGGTAAGATTTTTTTTTAAAAAAAATGGATCCTAGAAATAATTAAATATTTCAATTAAAGAAGAACGTATAAACTAAACTTACAATTACAGAATGGAACAAAACATTTTAAATGGACTCAGAAATTCATATTAATAGTGTCAACAAAGACTACATCTCCCTCCTTGGAGACAGTGTGTCTCAAAGATGTTATGAAAAAGGAACATGTTTTACTTGACATGATCAAGACTGAGCTGAATGTGGGTTTAAAAGTATGCCATGGAAAAAGATGTTACACTGGACATAGAAAAAAATTGGCTGGTGTTGTAACAATTAAAAGGGATACAAAAAAATAAACCAAGAGAGTAATAGAAATAATTTTCCAATATTGGATTTAAAAAAGAGGCTTTTATATTGGAGAATTTTGTGAGAATGGACAAAGGAAAATGAAATTACATTTGATTTAGTTCTAGGGCCTTATTTGAATGGATTAAATACTAAAATTGTTAGAAGTAAAAGGAAGGAATATAAAGATTTATTTGATCAAGGTTAAAATAGATTTGGTGTTATTTTTCATAGCCCTTAATGGAGTTTTGCTGACCATTTTTGCTGAAATTTTGCTGGATTTGTTTATAAATTATACATGAACTACAGGAAGAAGACACCCTCTGTCCTATTTAAAGAGGAAATGCTAAGTTACTAAAATTAGTAACACACTTGAAAATCACTTGTCTTTTTTTCTATTTCTCTTTTTTATTTTTGCATCTTTTTATTCTTCTATCTTTATTTAATTTGCATTAGGTTTTACCATTATAACTATAATCTTACATTGTATTAACAGATTATCACATTCTTTATAGCTGAGTTATTTTAGATGGAGTATAAAATCCAGGAACAATGCAGGGATACTTGAGGAATGCTGACTTAGCATATTCTAATAATATTTTTTTTCTGTACCTGACAGATAGGCAACTATGGTATCAGTCATCCCCCTGCATTTGGGTGAATAGACAGAGAGGCAAATATGTCATACATTCGCACTCATTCTTGAAAGAAATGTTTAGCTATTAAGACTTGGTTGCAAAAAAATATCCAACTTTTCTATTTTGGAGAATGACTATTGCAATTCTAATTATTGTACTCATTTGATTAACAGTATTTAATTAAAAAAAAATTCTACTGTGAGCCTTACCCACCCAGGAAGCTACAGAAGAAATATGTATATTGTTCATAATTACAGATGTGAATCCAAAATAAGACAACAGGATTCTGAACACTTAGGGATAATGATAGGTATACATGGCATTGGGTTGACTTAGGAATAAGCCAAGCTATTTCCCAAATGATCCAGAAAATGGCTTGGCTCATTGCCAAACTAAGCCAAGCCAAATTTGATTCTGTCTCTCTCAGCATGTTTGACAGTCATAAATTGTTATGTCTCCCAGATGCCTGGTTGTTAAATGTCAGCTTCATTCATTCACTTGCATGTGGCTAGAAAATATCTCTCCAGTGGAGCTCACAGTGAGTTAAATAAGCAGGATGTACCTGTTAAAATGGATGGGGAAGAGCCCAGCCCTCAGATTCTATTATTGAGACCATGTTCTACATATAAGGTTTTGCTACAGGACCAGGTGTTTTGGGGGATGAAATGATTTAATTTTCTTCTTTTGGTTAATTGAGTTAGGATAGACCAAGGGTATGAAACTCACATTTTCACGGCGGCATCACGTGACGTATTGGGACTTCCCCCCCCTTTGCTACACCAGGTATGGACCTAGTCAGAGGTGGGTTCCCACCAGTTCGCACCTATTCGGTAGAACCGTTTCATCAAATCTACCAAACCGGTTAGAAGAGGTTCCACCAGTGGACCTGGAAAGCAGGCCACACCTACAGAAGAGGTTCCAAATTTTTTTGAAACCCACCACTGGTCCTTGGATATGATTATTCTACACTATCATGCTCCTATTTATAAAACTCAGTGCCTCTGTGAAAGGTAAGGATGACTACTGCGTTTGTGGTGCAATCAGAACATTGCGTGTGTTGAAGTTTTTTTAACGCAAAGATGCCTTTTAAAAAACACAGTTTACATCCTATTCTTATGCATGCCAGTGCTGTGTGTGTGAGGTAATTTAAGGTGGTTCTGACAAGTGTCGTTGGCATCTTCATATCCGGTCACATGGGCGGCAAGCCACTCCCACAAAGGAGGCCACACCCACAGAGTAGGTGCGAACAATTTTTGAAACCCACCACTGGACACGGTCAATGTATGAAGGCCCATGGGCTGGGAGTTTGACAGCCCTGGGATAGGCTATCAGAATGAATACGGAGATGTAAAGGAGCAGAAGCTATCTAGAACCACTTTTCCCCTTCATATTTTGACAGTATCTGAAAGGGTTCTTAAAAGGGATTTCCATTCCATGATGTGTGAATAAGCAATGATGGATAAATGCTCAGCATTTTTGTAGGTGGGCCCACAAGTCCTGGAAAGTCTAGGCTGACAATGCCAAGGGCAAATTGAATTTTGCAGGTGGGGATTGGAGAGGTTTCATGCTTTTAATATCCTTGCTTGCACATTGTTCTAAATAGAGACCTCCTGGTGTGTGGAAGCTGGCATTTTGGATCCAGGATGCTTGTGAGTTGGAAAGAGTTAATATGAAATTCTGCTCCGTCTTGAATTTTATTCTGAACCAGAGAGAAATCTGAAGATCTGCAGTTCTTGTCTCTTCCAGCTTAGCTCTTGAAGGTAATTCTTATTCTGAATCAAATACTTGAAAAGAATGAACATAAAATTTTCGACCACAACTTAAACAATCAAATAAGAGGTTGTGGAAGTGCTAATCTCCCCTTACGTATAACAAGCTGAAACAATGGAGAATGCAGATGAGCAGTAATTTTTTCCTTGCACAATGACAGACTGTTTTTCTCTGAGTTGTGCTCAAGATAAGTGAAAAATGTTATCTTCACTAAAAAAAAATTGTTTGCTTGCACAGATAAGTGCTATGAAGAAGCAGTTCAGCTGAGCCTCAGCATTTTGCAAAAACAATTGGGAAGATCTTTGCATGCCTGAAAACATTAAAGCTGAATGCAGGAATCCACTAAGCAGCAAACAGAAAGCATCTACTTGCTGACAAGAGCCTCGTAGTGCATTTTAATACGTGTTTTGTTTTATTGCAAAAGCATTTGCTTATAATTAGCGTTCGGGCTCAAAGTAAGACAGAAACCTGTAAAATTGTGGGGTTGTTAGAGATGCATTCAAAACAAACTTGGAATTGCATACAGTTTAAATGAAACTGCTAAACACCTGCCCTTTCAGAATCTTCCCACTATTCATTTTTCTTCTCCATTCCTGAAATCCAAAAGTCTGGCCTACATCACAGTTAGTTTCCATCTCCCGGGATGAATGGTGGTAGAATTCATTTCCAGCTACAAATACATTCATTGTGTGAACTGTTACCACTGGGCCAGCTGAAGCTTAGGCATTTATCTAATAAAAGCAAGGTAATAGCTGAAATGGAAATGGCCCATTTTCACATCTGACTGAAAGACCTAGAGAACGTCCCCGGAGATGTGCTTAAAACGGATCCAAATGGCAGCTCCCTCTAGAAATCTCTTCACTTTCCCATTACTAACCCAATTTGACATTTAATTTAAAAATTATCAGACTCATCTCCCAGCTCGGCCCTATTTGGCATAATAAAGTTTTCAATTATCCAAATGCAAAAATATAGTGATTTGTTCAAAGACAGCACACTAATTAAAAATGGAGGCAATGGCAGAGCTTTGTCTATAAAACGCCTCTAAAGCTAACACAATACTGAGTGCGTTCGGTTGGATATAAGCAGCAATTCAGGGTCTGCATTTCAAAATAAATATGCTAAGATCATATTATAAAGCACCAATCTAAACTAACAAGTTGTCCTGCAAGCACAAATCTTTTGGTATCTTAATACGTAATTTGTTTTCAACATCCCACATAATATTTAATCTTCAGCCTATCAATCTTGCCCAAAGGGCATAACCATTTCTGTAGTGGGTGAATATAGAGCAATTTTCTCCAATACGGTGTTGCAAAGTTTTGCACATCCTGGGAATTATTATTATTTTTAAATAAAAATAAACAAACCAAATAGCTAATGTCTCAAGAGCCTTCATATGCAATGCTGAATTTTGACAAATTCAAGTAAATTCACATGAAATTTCAACATTCCTAGATGTAATGAAATCCAGGCTGTTATTTCATAAACATCTTGTAAACATATCAATATCATAAATTATAGAGGGATGAAGATGTAAATGTTCGAGATTATTTCCATGGCTCATAGCATCAGACAGAGTAGCTAACTCTTGGCTTTGAAGTAGCTCTATTCAACCAGTACAGATGCTCAGATCTGTAGAACAACAAGTAAAAAAGAATAGCAGAAGTAAAACATGAACTTCACAAGGCATCCTGGAGCTGCTAAATGATTTAGAGTTCCTGTTCTTGAAGTAGTTGATTTGCCAGCAATGTCAGTGAGCTCACCAGAGAGCTTTGCTTATTAACTTCAGAGATAAAGTTCAAAGTAGTGATAATTCAAAGAACTGTAATATCTACGTGCCAATATTTCAGACAGGAAAATAGGGACATCTCTAGAAAGCCCTTAAGCCACAGTAGATGTCAGCTCCTAACCAATTTTGGCTTTTAAAATATATATATAGGAAGGAAGGTGGTAGGGCAGAGACAGAATTTATATTTTGGCCAAGAAAACAATATGGATATAGCATTCAAGTCATGAGTAATTTGAACATATTAACAGTGAAACATTTCACAAATTCTCCTCCAATATTAAAGCTGTTTGCTTTATAGTGCCTTTTACCTGTTCTTCAATACCCTATCCTCCAATTTAAAACCCAAGGAAATGGCTTTTTAAAACATAAACAAATGTAAGGCTACCAGATCTGGGCTTTAAAAATACAAATATAAACCAAACAGAAGCAGATCACCAGAATTCTGTACTGCTGCTGCCTTCTCTGTATTGATAGTTTATATTTTTTTACAATCTGAGTCTACTAAACAAATTAAAACTGTATTTTAAAAATACCAAGAAGCGCCAAAATATCCATCCACTATTTTTTTTTCAAGTTGGGGAAGGGAAAGAATGAAGGGATAAACAAAAGTTGCTGCTTAATCAACACACATGAATGACACATTTGGGATTAAAGCTGCAATATTTTAAATATTTGCATGGAATTAAGTTCCATTAAAGCATGGGACTTTCATTTAAGTAACGTTACTACCAGGCTATCAACCCATCTAGTGTGACATAAATATTGTTGGATTTGGTTCTACTATGTCAGTCCATGTTCAGTGGGCAAATACATATAAAAATCTACAGATACAAAATGTAAACAAGGCAAGGTCCATAAAATACAAAATTTAAAAAGCTGTATAGTTTACTTTATAAACTTTTAGCTATTTCCTTACTATCATAGCTAGATATATTGGTATATAATGTACCCATTTGTAGATACAGATCAAACTAAGAACATTATAATTTGGATTGTTTGACTCCAATACAAGAATTTCAAGAGTTCTGGTGATGTAGTGATTAGAATGCAGTATTCCAGACCAACTGTGCCCACGGCCAGGAGTTCGATTCTGACTTACTGAAGGTTGACTCAACCTTCCATTACTTCTGAGGTCTGTGAAATGAGGACCCAGATTATTGGGAGCAATATGCTGATTCTGCAAACTGCTTAAAGAGTGCTGTAAAGCACTATGAAAGGACATATAAGTCTAACTCCTTATATAGTATATTTCAATATACTGTAAAGAATGGAAAGTTTCAGTCTAAACTATCATAAGGTTCAAAACTGGTCTGGAAAACAGTGATCATGAATATTGAAAAAAGAGAACAAAAAAAATGTTAGTGAACATTGTTCAGTGTCTTCACTAAATGTGAATATCATATAATCCATCTCATGGACTTCATAGTACATTAGAGCTAATGAGATAGGAGCAGCTGCCAAAGAATAATCAAAACTCACCTTTCATTTTAAACTGCATAAATTGGAATCTCTCTCAAAACTTCCTGATCTTGTTTCTGAATGACATCCCAGTGTTTGCCTGGTAATGTCACAAGAGTCACAGAATCAGTTAGAAGCATGGAACCAGCCAGAGGTGGGTTTCCGGCGGTTCACACTGGTTCGGGTGAATCAGTAGTGGTAATTTGGCCTAGGCCGCAGACCTGGCAGAGACCTAGGCTTCCCACGCCTCCAAACCAGTTTCCCAGTCTCCGCTGCCATTGCTGGCATGTTCTTTATTAGGTTTTCATGGTCTTTGTGCATGCGCGCAACAATTTACACTGGCCGAAGCAAACCAGTAGTAGCGTAGGTAGAAACCCACCCCTCGAGCCAGCCTATGAGTGGAAAAGGTTTGCGATCAATTCCACACTTTCATCAGACGTGGTGATTCTTTGTGGATTTTGATACACTGATCTTTTGATTTCATATCTAAAGACGCTCAAATTACTAATATATTCTCCAAAGGTTTGCTCCATGTTTCAGTGTGATTCTGTCATAGATCACTTGATCGAGCAGCATGATGAGCCAATGTAGATGAAGGGGTGAATGAGGTCTTTTGCATTAAACCACATTAATATAATTAGTGTGGGAAAAATTCCCTAAAAATGAAACAAGTACCACGATACCTGCAGAGGTATTCTATACATTTATTACTGGACAATACAGTTCTATGCATGCCTATTTGGAAATTAATCACACTGAGTTAAATGGCATTCGTTTCCAGGTATCTTACCTCTATTTAAGCATATCAGGAATACTGCCTAAATTTCAGGTTATATTTTATTTAATGTCCATCACTGATATTGCACCTCAGATGTGCAACAATGTCAGGATAAGGGATGGAGCAGAATTTCATTGATTTGTGCAGTTCTGAAGGCACTGAGATATATTCAAGGTGTCAGTTTCTGAAGAAAAGTGTTAAACATTGGATAACCGCCAATAATCATTATGTTTCTCCTTTTATTTTGTTAACAATGATATAGCATATCTTTAATTTATTCTTGGCAATAACCCCAATAATGAAGGAAAGATATCACTCCTAAAGGCACTTACCAGGGAGATCCTGGAACAGGAGTAGATGCAACAGGCTTGTTGCCGTTTGAAGTGTTCTCATCATCTGTGAGTAGTTTTAAAGAATGAGTCTTCAGAAAAAAGAAACAGATTAATCAGCAAAGGGCATTGTTATATTATGTGTTTTATTTATATTCCAACAAGCATTTTTTTTTATTTGATAGATTACAGTTTTCCTCAAAGAGGCCCAGGAATGATGTTGATGTTATTTCATAGTTCTCTGAGCTTGGGGTTGGTTTCCAAATGTTTCGTTACCAGGCGAGGTAACATCTTCGGCGGAGTTTAGGAGATATTAGTGTTCTTCTTCATCGAAGCCTGACACTCCACAAGCAATTCATCAACAGCCACATTGACCCACAACCAGCCTACAAACCTCTCAGGATCCAAATCAACTGCACCGACCCTCAACCAACCCATGCAATTCTGCCCCACCAGCTTTTCACCTCCCAATGACCCTGCCCCGATGTAATCTCCTTATCACAAGACCCATCACAACACTTACAGCTGACCCTCCCTTGGCACATCCGCTAGGGGTATCTCCCTTGGGAGACAGAAAGTAGTGCAGCAGAATGTACAGTTAGAGAGAAAGAATGTTGCTAGTAGAAACACACGAATAGAGTTTCAGACACTGCTGGTAAAAACAAGTAGCTTTACTACTGATAATTGCTTCACAAGCAGTGATACTGGATAGTAGATATTAGTCCAAACACAATTCAAAGGACAAACAATAGCTTACAGTCGCAGTTCACATTCCAGTCATCAAGTCATCAAGCATAGGACAAGGAGAGAGAGAGAGAGAGAGAGAGAGAGAGAGAGAGAGAGGGAGAGAGAGAGAGAGAGAGAGAGAGAGAGAGAGAGAGAGAGAGAGAGAGAGCTCTCTTGACTTCTTCTTATAGTAAAGTTAATTACAGTTGTTAAGTACATCCACTCATTTAAAGCAACAATGACCATTTGTTGTTGTATAAAGATATATATTGCCTACCCAACACTAGGAGTATACTCCCAACAACATCCATACCCGAAACCATTATAAACGGAAGAATACTGACAATGACATCCCCTGAAGATGTGCTGAAGATGTGCTGAAACATTGGAAACCAACCCATAAGCTCGGAGGGTGAAACTTCATCCTCATCCTACACCCAAGATACAGGTATTTATCACTATTGCAAAATGCACACACACACACACACACACACACACACACTGGTGGAAAACATACCCACAACACAACCATCTTCCTATTTTCTCCACAACAACATCCCTCTGAAGGGGATTGGGTTGTGGGGGGCAAATAACATGGGTTTTGTTATTTGTTAACTAACCTAGTTAGTTTGTATTTTAATCTGATATATATTCTTTCTTTTAAAGTGATGTTCAAGATTTATTAGCTTTTAACATTCCTACACTGATAAACAAGCTGGAGACTACTTCCTGATAAGAGAAGTTTGTTAGTACAAATTGGGGTCTGGCTTATCTCTTGTGAACCCTAAACCACCTTTCTCCTTACAATTTATTCCCCTTCACACCTCATTTTAATAAACATGTATGCTATTATCCTGTCCAATCTTTCTCTTTCAGATTTCTTTGTTATGTTAACTATAAAAGGGGATGTAAGCTAATGATCGGGGGGGTTCCCTCTTTGAATGAGGGATCCCTTTTGCCTGAATATTCTGATAAATTGTAAGATTTAAGATTTAAGATTTAATTTATTTGTATGCCACCCTTCTCCGGGAAGGACTCAGGGTGGCGAACAACTCAAAAGGGGAAAAGGGGATACAAACACAATACACGTAATTAAAATACACAAGAGTCATACAACCATACAAGTCGAGAGGGGAGGGGAGCTCATCGACCCCAGGCCTGCCGGCACAGCCAGGTTTTGACGGCTTTCCGGAAGGCCTGGAGAGAGGTGAGGGTCCGGATCTCCGCGGGGAGTTCGTTCCAAAGGGCCGGAGCTGCTACAGAGAAGGCCCTCCCCCGGGTAGTAGCCAGATGGCATTGGCTGGTAGACGGAACCTGGAGGAGGCCGACCCTGTGAGATCTGATGGGTCTTTGGGAGGTAATTGGCAGCAGGCGGTCTCTCAAGTACATAATAAATAATCATAATAAAATGATCTTCCTGTCTCGGTTTGTCTCATTGGAAAATACGCACAATTTACATTTTGCTTATCATCTCAATAATGATGGTTACAGACTCTAGGGAACTCTTAATCCAAACATTCCCAATGGATTTTCTTTTTCCGATGAACACTTTTCATCATCCAGTGTCAGATTTCTCTGGCTGGGCCCCACACTCCTGGCAGTGGGGAGATGGAAGATGAAGCAAAGGAGGAGGATAGAGAAATGGGCTCTTGAGTATGCCAACCTGGAGATATATCCGTGTTGCGGGAGAAATTTATGAAGAAAATCAACGCCTTTATCAATTCAGAATTAAACAGTAAGAAACCAACCTTTTCGTTTTCATTCTCTGCTGGCTTATTCTTCATTTCAGTATGTAAAATTAAGGTCGGTGGGCAGGATGTCCTCTCTGCTTCTTTCCCTTTATCTGCAATTACAAAACTATTTTATTAAGATCCAGAAAGAACCTATCTTCTAATTTTTAACTTGGAGGATCTATAACTCTTTTTTTAAAAAAAAGTAGAAATCCTCATTTAGAAAGTTACGTTATTTTTCCAAAATCAGTACGCGTGCTATAATTCAAAACTACATGTTCAGCACCTTCAAAATTTATTATTAAACTATTTGCTAATCATATTATGCCATGTATGTTGAGAAAAGGGGAATGGAAAGTTTCAATCTAAACCAGTGTTTTCACACTTGGTTGACTTTAAGGCAGTGTTTTTCAACCTTGGCAACTTGAAGATGTCTGGACTTCAACTCCCAGAATTCCCCAGCCAGCGAATGCTGGCTGGGGAATTCTGGGAGTTGAAGTCCAGACATCTTCAAGTTGCCAAGGTTGAAAAACACTGCTTTAAGGCATGTTTTAAAACATTGGTTTTTTTGATAATGCTATCTTGTTATCAAACTTTTACTGAATGAAAACAACTCATTTTTGTCAAAGAATCTACAAAATCATTTCAGTATTTATTTTTTCTGTTGTCCTCCCCTACACACACACAGACACACACACACACACACACACACACACACACACCAGTATATTAAAAACTCTGTTCTCTAATTTTTGCCAATGGTTTTCTGGACAGATTTCTGATTTCATAGAAATAATGGCTGAAGGCTCTGTGGTCTGACTGATGCATCAGCTGCGTACACAGGAAAGAAATCCCATTCATAAGTTTGAAAATCCAAATACAAATAAAAAGATACAAGTAACAGAGCCTTAGGCTAGTTAATCTCATTTTAACTCCACAAACAGATCCGTTCTGGGAGCAGATAATTGACAGGAAGTTGGCAGCCAGGCATTTTTGCAAAACGGAGGGCATTTCCCCCAATGTTCAGAAAATAGACTTGAATTTTCTTCCTAATCTTTCCGAAAATAAATAAGCCCTAGGAAAACCAAAGGACGCATCCATGTCAAGAGCCTTAATCAGACTGATTTCAAAACCACCCTTTTTACATAACCCCTTGCAGCTAATGTGACATTAATCCACCAGGAAGAGATAGGATGTGAATTTTAAAAAGCTTAACTTTGTATCCTGTTTTAAAACTTATCTAAAGTATTTATTGCATAGCAAATAGCTAAATAATGGGAAGGCAAAGTTGTACAAAACGCCGATTTCCATAATTTGTATTTCTGATTCCACCTAACCAGCATTGGCCAAATTTTTTGTTTCCAAAAATGAGCTTCCTTTAAGAAAATCAAAGGTCGGTTACATAGTCCTCAATGAAAGGCTGTGTGTCAACTGTCCCGGACACTTCCCCAGGCACCTCTGGAGGATGAACTGGCCAGGAGGGGAGGCAGCCAAGGGCTACTAGCCAGGAGCAGAAGGGATGAGAACAGGGAGGCAACCAGAAGAGCAGCTGGCCAAGTTAGAGACAGGAGAGGCGCAGCTGAAGCTGTGGGCACACAACTGCATCTAGATTAGATTAGATTAGATTTAGTTTATTTGTATGCCGCCCTTCTCCGGGAGGGACTCAGGGCGGCGAACAACTCGAAAGGGGAAAAGGGGATACAAACACAATACACGTAATTAAAATACACAAGAGTCATACAACCATACAAGTCGAGAGGGGAAGGGAACTCATCAACCCCAGGCCTGCCGACACAGCCAGGTTTTAACGGCTTTTCGGAAGGCCTGGAGAGAGGTGAGGGTCCGGATCTCCGCGGGGAGTTCATTCCAAAGGGCCGGAGCTGCCACAGAGAAGGCCCACCCCCGGGTGGTAGCCAGATGGCATTGGCTGGTAGACGGAACCCGGAGGAGGCCGACCCTGTGCGATCTAACGGGTCTATGGGAGGTAATCTGGTCAGTGGAGATGAAGAACTGCCTCTTCCGGCTACTTGTAAGGAGGCAGCTTTGCTTCTCTTGATGGGATATATCAGGAAACAGTTATTAAGCTCAGCAAAGGAAGTGAAACCATGCTGGGAACAACATGTCTGTTTCCTTGCTATGCGCCGTATTCTTCAGCTGTTGCGATTCTTGCTTTTGGAACCACTGTGGCACAATGGTTAAAAATGTAGTACTGTGGGCTACTTCTGCCGACTGCCGGCTGCCTGCAATTCGACAATTTGAATTTCATCAGCTTCAAGGTTGACTCAGCCTTCCCTCCTTCCGAGGTGGGTAAAATGAGGACCCAGCTTGTTGGAGGGAATATGCTGACTCTGTAAACCACTTAGAGAGGTCTTTAAAGCACTGTGAAGCGGTATATAAGCCTAAGGGCCATTGCTATCATGCCTTTTGAACTCTTGATTTGCCTTGTGGATTTTTTTCTTTCTGCTGTGGGCTAGTGCTGTCTTCTTTTGAGCAGCCTGTTGAACTCATTGTCGGGTAGGGTGGTGCTTGCAAAGGGAATTGCTAGGGAATACTAATCGAGCCTTAATAAAGACTCTTGAGGTGGCACAGTAGTTAGGGTGCAGTACTGCAGGCCACTTCAGCTGACTGTGATCTGCAGTTCGGCAGTTCAAATCTCACCGGCTCAGGGTTGACTCAGCCTTCCATCCTTCCGAGGTGGGTGAAATGAGGACCCAGACTGTGGGGGCAATATGCTGACTCTGTAAACCGCTTAGAGAGGGCTGAAAGCGCTACGAAGCGGGATATAAGTCTAACTGCTATATAAGTCTAACTGCTATAATATGTGTGTGTGTGTGTGTGTGAGAGAGAGAGAGACAGACAGACAGACAGACAGACAGACAGCACAGGCTGTTTTCTGCTCTGGTGTGAGTTATTATGAAGTTCTCACCCTTGTAAGTTACTCATACTGGAGTAACAGGTAAAGCAATGCATGGGAGGGGGGGGTGAGAGATATTTCCTTTGTTTTCTCTATCTCTTCCTTTCTGCAGTTTCACAGTGTTCAAATGGTATTTAGAGCAATAGTTAACTTCACTGACACATTTAATACAAGTTTCAATAACATCAAGCATGTCGTTCTGCATATACTCTCCATGGCTCTAAGCATGAAGACACACACACACACACACACACACACACACACACACAAGCTATGCACATGAGGATGCCATGATACAAGGTTTTACCCACTTATACCTGTGTTGCAAGCTTGCACAGAAATACATAAGGGAAATAAAAAATATGCATTATGATGTTACAACATTTGGAAGCCACTTGGATGAAGCTGATAGGAAAAACTTTTCATCTTAAAAATATGTCTGAAAACACATGAGATTTTGGTGTTCATGCCTGAAAGGCCACAAAAATATGAAAATTACAAGAGATGGGGCAAACCCATGAGACTTCAGCCATTGTTTATTTTACTTTCTATGGTGTTTAATGTTGAAGCCTTATTTGTCAGAAACAGAATTCAGGACCACAGAGGAGACTTTTGTGCATAACAATCTTGGATGGGTTGTTAGATCAAGTGCAAAACTACAATATTGAATTCCTCCTGAATCATGAACATGTTGTATTCAGTGAAGGAGAGGCAATGCCATTTGTACTTCCCTTGGAGAAATAGGGAAAAAAATTGTTGAACCTATTCAGTGCTAATTCTAAAACTAGTTTTGTTGGCGTTTAAAATGACAAGAAGGGACGCGGTGGCTCACCGGCTAAGATGCTGAGCTTGTCGATCAGAAACATTGGCAGTTTGGTGGTTCAAATCCCTAGGGCCGCATCACAGAATGAGCACCCATCACTTGTCCCGGCTTCTGCCAACCTAGCAGTTCGAAAGCATGTAAAAATGCAAGTAGGAAAATAGGGACCACTTTGGTGGGAAGGTAACATCGTTCTGTGCGCCTCCAGCATTTAGCCATGCCAGCCACATGAGTATGGAGATGTCTTTGGACAGTGCTGGCTCTTCGGCTTTGAAAAGGAAATGAGCATCGCCCCCTAGAGTCCGGAATGACTAGCACATACTATGTGAGAGGGGAACTTTTACCTTTACCTAAAATGATAGGAAACTTTTTCACTTTCACTGTTTGGAAGTGGTTTCAGGGCTTCAAACGGAGACCCCCAAACCTACCTTCATACAAAAATTCTAACTAAGCCATCCTTTCATGAGAGAAGAAAATTGTGAAATAGTCCACCTATTTTGAATGATGAACTACGGTATGTGAATTCCCAAAACAGGCCAGGTAGGTGTTTAGAAAAGATCATAAGCAAACATCTATTTAATTACACACACACTCGACATTTTCATCTGCAGGTTGGTTAATGTCCCTGACATTTTATTCATCTTATTGAAAATTACAGGAGCAACTAATGTGCTGTTTAGAAAATACGGTGTCTGACCGATGAACATTTTTGAATAATAGGTTCTTAATATGCCCGCTGGAAAGTGAATTTGGGAGGCAATGGGAAAAATGGAGTTGTTTTGATTTGTAGGAAATATTCCTTTAGCAATCATTGATTTTGCAAGAGTTATAGAGATGTTGCAGAGCAACCTGCAGGCCCAAGACTTTTGTGCAAATATAATTGGCTTTGATGTTTTGCCTGTTCTAGCAAAGCTAAGCCTATTCAATTACTCTCCAAGGGCTTAAGCAGCAGAACACTTTGACATCCCCAAGTATTCCTCATTTTGTGATCTTCCACTAATCTCATGATTTTGTCATCAAATAAACTCCAGCTTGAAAGCAGCACAAAACACTAGGCAATCAAAATTCATTTGAGGTTATGAAGTCTTGTTTTATTTAATATAAACAGTGGAAAAGCAGAGGATGGCTTTGCAAAAGCAAAAAACATCACTAGGATAAAACTAACTGAAAAATATATCCACTTGAATAGTTCCAATCTATTCCTGTTTATTCAGAGGAATTTTTTAGTAATTTCAGTAGGATTTTATTGCTATTATTAATTGGAAAATGTATGTTGGACTGGAAAATGTATATTGCTGTTCTTTTAAAGATAATATCCATGAATTTAGGGTGGAAACAAATCTAGGGTATTATCACAATCACATAATTTAGCAATGGCATGGATATATATAAGATAAGGAACTGGATCCAACCTGGGTCGGTCACCAGGAACTGGGGTTTAGTCTTCCGAGTTTTCAGCCTCATGCTGGATCCCATCCTCAGGAAACTTCTCTTTAGCACAGTGGTTCCCAAACTTGGCAACTTTAAGAGTTGTGGACTTCAACTCTGCTGGCTGGAGAATTCTGGGAGTTGAAGTCCACAAGTCTTAAAGTTGCCAAGTTTGGGAACCACTGCTTTAGCAGAATGTTCTGGTCTCGGCGACCAACTCAGATTGGATCCTACAACATTATCCTAGGACACATATTGTTTACATCCTAGGAGTTATGATTGCATCTTATGATTTATGATTTATGACATTGCTTTGTTATTTGTATTGTAGGAAGTTAGCACCCATACCTCTCCTAAAAAAAATATGACATATTTTAGGAAATATTAAAAGGGCAGAATATTTCCCCTAAAAGGGAGGCAGAAACTCATCCCCTCTCTTTGTTAATGGGCCATTAAGGCCTGGGCCAGCTTATCTACAACTCAAAAGACATGGCCTCCAGGGCATAATAGGACCCATCTAGCAACAGAACTCACCCAATGACACCTGGGAAGATTACATCACCCAACAAGGCTCAACCAAGCTTGGGAGTCAAAGACAACCTACAAAGTTACCCCTGCATGGCCCCATGGGAGTCTGAAAAACCAATCAGAAGACAAGCGCAAATTCAAAAGCCCAGAGAGGGCATGAAACCCAGGCACTCTCAGCATCTCTGCCCCTTTTATTTGCCCAGGACCAAAAAAAAAAACCCCATATGGTCCTGTCCACCATTAAACCATCTTTCCAAGCAGCTTCCATGTTTCCAGTGCCTTTCTCCCCACTTGGAACGGAACTCAGAGGGATATTTTTCTCAACAGTATGAATAGCAATAGCAATAGCAGTTCAGCCCTCTCTAAGCGGTTGACAGAGTCAGCACATCGTCCCCAACAATCCGGGTCCTCATTTCACCCACCTCGGAAGGATGGAAGGCTGAGTCAACCTTGAGCCGGTGAGATTAGAACCGCTGAACTGCAGTTAGCAGTCAGCTGAAGTGGCCTGCAGTACTGCACCCTAACCACTGCGCCACACTGAGAGATGCACTAGAGGCAAAATCCTTCTGTGTCTAATCACATAGCCAATAAACCTGTTCTCTGCTTAGTTATGCTGAGGAAGTATATATGGTGCAGGAACAATTTGACTTAAGAGATTCTAAGAATTTAAAACTCCTGGCCTAACTAAAAAATTGCTGAAACCTGCAAGGCATCTAAAGGTTCTCTAAAGTTTAGGTTTACGAAGGAGCCATCATATTCCGATCCAAGGACTCCAATCTCCAAGAACCAGTATGCAGCTGGTAGCATTTTTAGTAGGAATCAGTGAAATCACAACCAAGACAAAGCATGAGTAGAATCCTTGGAGTAAGACAGAATGGTTCAATTATTGATAAATTCTTACTGAAGAATATTGCCACTATATGAGTTCTGTCCAAAATCCTGTCTGATCTATTCATCTCTGGAAGTTGGATTTGTTTGTTGTTATGCACTGTTGACACTTTGTTGGTTGTATATGAATTTTTGTCTGATCTATTCATCTCTGGAAGTTGGATTTGTTTGTTGTTATGCACTGTTGACACTTTGTTGGTTGTATATGTAGAGGAGTGTTTGTGTAATAGTCAGCTTCTAATGATTGACAGCCAGCTTGATCTTATCTCATGGTGGGACAGATACTTTGGTAAGAATATTTTTTGTTAGGGGCATGTACATTACAAGAGAGAGACAGTTTCATGTAGTGGTTAAAGCACCAGGCTATGAACAAGGGGAAGGAGTTCTAGTCCTGCCTTAGGCACAAAATCAGGTAGGTGGTCTCTGGCCAGTCACTTTCTCCCAGCCCAAGGAAGGATGAAATGGCAAACCACTCCTAAAAAGCCCTGCCAAGAAATTGTAGGGACTTGTCCAGGCAGTTTCTGAGAATTGGACATGACTGAATGGAAGAAAATATATGTGACAGTTTCAGGCTTTATAAACACACAAACACATGAATGTATGTCATCCTAATAGGACAGATTTAAACTAATTCACACCCTCTAGTCTAGAACATTACAGATGAAAATAGTCATTTTTAAATACATTTCAGAAGTAGTGAACAATTATATTTAATTGGGAACCTTGTTACAGATTTCATATTAACTAGACTGTTGCTATAAACGTGATCCAGGAAGATAGCTTAAAATGCATTGGGAAGGGGTGGGGCCTATAGTCACACCTACACGGACACACACACACAGTAGATAAAACTGTAATATTGAGAATTTTTGATCCTTAGAAATGAGACAGAAAATAAAGAGCAGGCCCTTTCTAGTGTTCTTGTGCAAATCTTCAAAACTTATAAAACTAATAAAGACAATAAAATATATGACAAAGTAGAATCCCTTGCAAGCAAGAAAAATACTATTGAGATATGGAGGGAAATGCTGAATTAAAAGAATCCTCTACCTTTGGTTAGAGAATAAGAAGAGCCTTCAAGTAATTTATTATAATGAAATTCAGGAATATAAAAACTGAATATAAAACATGCTTTCTAATGAATAATGAGCATTTCAGCCAGCATAGTACAAAAAACAGTCATTTCAGTGTTTTTAGATGAAATATAACAACAGTGCTATAAATTCTTTCCATTAAAAGGTATAATGCAACCAAAAACATCTCATTAACTAAAATATTGGCAACCATCAGTCTTATGCAGTAACCAATGAGCAATCCAGTTCGATGTTCATTCTTATTATGCCAATAAAGTCTTAGGAGCATACTTGTATCTTAATTGTCATGTTTTTTGCAAATATATTCAAAAGCAGCTCCTTTTTCCAGTCGGGAAGGAGACTTGGAGCATTTTAGTTATTCATAAATATTGATTCGTGGGCCCTTAAAGCATGAAATGTCTCAGGTGACAGGCAGAACCAAACTCCTAAAAAATGAATGCCGGTTGATTGAAAAGCTTCTTCCCTGTCAAAAAAAGAAAGCATCACAACCTATTTCCCTCTAGTTGTTGTTGCTGATAAAAGAACAAGTTATGATTAATTGCAGAATTCAGGGGCAATCATGGATGCAAGAGACAATGATATACAGATTACAAACAATAAATCAATAGATCCCTTTTGGGGAAAAGATGTCACACGCAATGAATCTACGGTGCCTCTGTTTCTATTACTGGATTTCGTACAATAACCCAATGCTACTGAAATGCATGATTCACCTTCAGCCCAAGCTATTGATCTTTATTCTGGCAAAAAGAACCCAAGAGATAGCTGCTTTACTCATTCTGCTTTGGTTATGATTAAAAGACCCAGAAAGGTCTCATAAAATAAAGCAAATGGAGAGGGGGAATAATGTACTCCAAGTTCCAGGAAGGAGTTTGCTTGGAAATTGTTCCCGTTTCCATTGCAGGTTGCATACGAAAATTGCACACTGAATTGGAATGGTTTTGTTCTTGTGGCTATAATTCTTCTAGGACTACATAGATACTGCAGTTTGTGAAAAGCAACTATTTGCATGCATGACTGAGATCTAGCCTCTAGCACAGTGTTTCTCAAGCTTGGCCAACTTGAAGTCCGGTGGACTTCAACTCCCTGAATTCCCCAGCCAGCTGTGCTGGCTGGGGGATTCTGGGAGTTGAGGTCCACCGGACTTCAAGTTGGCCAAGCTTGAGAAACTCTGCTCTAGCATCTCTAGATAAGGGATGCAGTGGCTAAGATGCTGAACTTGTCAACCAAAAAGATGAGCAGTTTGAATCCCCAGCATGGAGTGAGCTCCCATTAATTTGTCCCAGCTTCTGTCAACCTAGCAGTTCGAAAACATGTCAAAATGCAAGTAGACAAAATAGGAACCACCTTTGGTGGGAAGGTAGCAGCGTTCCGTGCGCCTTTGGCATTTAGTCGTGCCAACCACATGACCACGGAGATGTCTTCAGGCAGCTTTGAAATGGAGATGAGCACCACCCCCTAGAGTTGGGAACGGCCAGCACATATGTGTGAGGGGAACCTTTCCTTTTTCCTATCTCTAGATGGGGCTTCAAAACCTTCAATCTGAAATCCTGCTGCCAATATGTGTCAATAATACCAATAATTTTTAGTAAACTGTGAAGTTGTGTATTCTCTTCTTTATGCAAGCTGATTCTAAGTGGAATTACAGGCCATCAAAATATAAATATTCCCCTGTTCCACTTCTATGAAACATTGCTGCTTGGGGTTTAACTGGTAGAGGCTCTAGTCAGTGTTTCTCAACCTTGGCAACTTGAAGATGTCTGGACTTGAACTCCCAGAATTCCCCAGCCAGCATTCGCTGGCTGGGGAATTCTGGGAGTTGAAGTCCAGACATCTTCAAGTTGCCAAAGTTGAGAAACACTGCTCTAGGTGTGCATTCCAAGTATCTACAATATGTGTGTACCGCTCTCTAAATGTGCATGGAGTGATGTGAATTTATTGATGCTTATACCTACTGTCACCTTATTTTCGTATTGATTCCCGCACTCTCCCATGACCTGCTATCCATCATGCCAAGTTAGGAAAAAGATGAAAAAGTGCAAAAGAGGAGAGTTGGTAAGAATATAAATATATTTTTTTTTAAAAAAAAAATCTACCATGGCTATCTACTGGAGTGGTTTTGCAAGATCTGTCACAATGGATTTCATCACAGTATAGATGACAGCTTTGAATGGCATTTGGTATTTATCCCTCGCCGTTCAACAATCTCCACCTGGACACACATATAAACTCTAGGAGTGATGTATCTGAAAAGGAATATGCTTCTGAAACTGGTTGCACTTTCCAAGTAGAATAGTTTTTAAACAAGAGCTACATTGAGAAACTTTTTTAAAATGCTTCTTTGGGGGACATTTATATTAAATAGAATACCAGGGAAGCGGGAGGGAGTTTCTAACATATTTTTATAAACAATAGCAATAGGAGTTAGACTTATATACCGCTTCATAGAGCTTTCAGCCATCTCTAAGCGGTTTACAGAGTCAGCATATCGCCCTCAACAACAATCCGGGTCCTCATTTCATCCACCTGGGAAGGATGGAAGGCTGAGTCAACCCTGAGCCGGTGAGATTTGAACCGCCGAACTGCAGATAGCAGTCAGCTGAAGTGGCCTTCAGTACTGCACTCTAACCACTGCGCCATGCCATTAGCTGAAGTTGTATAGTATAACTTTCCCATTTTAGGAAAACAGGCAAGTGTTTAATTGTTTTTTAATGGACTTTTTTTTAAAAAAACTCAGTAATGGATGGGAATCCTTCCCATCTAACATAGGTAGTAAAGTAGATTGCATTTCTGTCATTTCTATATCCCTAACAGGACAAGGAAACACAGGTGAGTTCAAAAAAAGAAATGACAACAATTCATATAAATGAGAACATCTGTAATGTATGGCAACCGAGATAGGAAATAACTATAGGAAGGGAGCACCAATCGCATGATTTACATAGCAATTCCATTTTTATTTAATTCTCCAGTTAGGAAGAATTAAACGAGCTTCTAATGGATTCAATTATTTTATTACAGCAACCAGATCATACCTGTAGAAAAATACTCCTGCCAACTGATATACATTTTAGGTTTTGAGAGTAAGTTCTTCTAATTATTTTTATTTAAAACATTCATATAAACCCCTAGAGCCACATTGAGTTGGATAACCACACAAATGTTTTGAATAAATATAAATATAATCCGCGAAGCAAAAATATGAAAACCAATTTGCCTCTGTTGCACAGCTTCTGTATATACAGGTAATCCTTGATTTATGATGATCCGTTTAGCAACCAAAGACCTTTTACAACCCCTGAGGCACCACACATAATGACTGTACGGGGGAGAATCGGGATTGCATGGGTGCCTTGTTTAACAACAGCAACAACTTTAACGACCGTAATTCTGGGCTCTGTTGTGGTCGTAGGCCGAGGACTATCTGTATTAGGGAAGCTTCTTTGGATTTACCAAGGGGGGCACTTCCCAGACACCAATCTGTTCTGTCTAGGTTGCAGGCATTCACATTCAGACACAGTTGCTATGGGGTCAAGGAGATAATAGTAGACAAGATTGTAAATCAGGGTTCCGTACAAAAGGATCTTGCCTGAATGAATCTGTTTGAAGTCTAGGCTGCCATAGAAGTCAAGTTGATTGTCTGCCAATCCAATACTCAGAGATTTATAAGTAAACAGAGGAACAAGAATCACAAACTGGGGTTTCAGATGGTTCTTTCCAACCAAGATTGAACACCTAGCAGCTACATAAATCTGCCTGCGCACAGCTGGCTGCAATTATTCAGGCCGTGCCCTTTGCCTAGCGAGAAGGCTCATCGACTGCCATTGCTCTGCTGGCGGCTGCATGTATCAACGTCTGATGCTGATGATCGTCATTGTCTGGCTGCTCCAGCTGATTTAGGAGATGCCTATGATTGCTCAGCCTTCCCTGATGAATTGTGGCTTGAAGATTCCCGAGGCTGAGCTGGAGCAAGATTGCCAGGATCAGAGTTTGAATCCAAATCCTGGCCCCTGACACACACCCATGAGAGAACAGAGTAGAGGCCCTTTTTCCTAATTGGAAGTCCTCGTGGAGATGTCTATTTCCTGTACCTATCATCTAGAAAGCAATACTGGTCCAAAGCATCGTGTCCTCAAGACTCAAAATTCAGAATAGTCCAAGACTACTCCCCAAGACCATTATAGAGCTGAACTAGAAATGGCTGGGCGGGCTCATTGGGAACAGTTTGGCCCAATCCAATGTGTTAGCAATAGCAATAGCAATTAGACTTATATACCGCTTCATAGGGCTTTCAGCCCTCTCTAAGCGGTTTACAGAGTCAGCATATCGCCCCCAACAACAATCCGGGTCCTCATTTTACCCACCTCGGAAGGATGGAAGGCTGAGTCAACCTTGAGCCGGTGAGATTTGAACAGCCGAACTGCAGAACTGCAGTCAGCTGAAGTAGCTGGAGTGCTGCACTCTAAGCACTGCGCCATCTCGGCTCTCTGTTGGGCTACTGAATCCAAGAAAGACATTCTCCGCAGAAATAATTCTATAATTATTGCTGTGAGAAGCAGACAAGATTTTAACTTGATATATTGATATGCTGGTACTCTTCCTTCCTGCTGATTTTTGAACTCCACCCTTTCCTTTCTACCCTCTATCCCGATAATCAGTATGTAAAAGCTAAGAGGGAAGCTCTGGGTGTGATTATATTGGCTGGACAAAAGGCTGGAATGAAAAGGGTCTGTAAATAGCTCTACTGAAGGATTAGCAGTGACGGAGAGAAAAACAGTCATGTTGGAACACACAATTGTCTGTATATCACGTGAGATGCTATCAAAGCTGCCCAAAATGCATCTATGGTTCAGTTTCTTCCAGATAATATCACCTTCAAGTCTGAATCACTAATCATAAATTTCCAAACTTTAAATAACATAAATCCATCTCAAAAGTGCTGCTTGTAATACTGGATTAAAATAAGGTTTAGGTTTGGTTTCGGTTTCATTTTATTTATATGCCGCCCTATTCCCAGCGAGACTTAGGGCGGCTCACAAACCCAAGGGGGGAAGGGAAACACAAAAACTACAAATACAAGCATTTAAAAATAACCAACAGACACACAAATTGAGAGGGGAAGGGAACTCATCGACCCCAGGCCTGCCGACACAGCCAGGTTTTAACGGCTTTTCGGAAGGCCTGGAGAGAGGTGAGGGTCCGAATCTCTGCAGGGAGTTCATTCCAAAAACTCCACATAGCCCCCCCGCCCCCCCCAAAATCCCTTATTCTACAATGACCTAGGAAATCAGGGGAAAAAATGTGTTTCTCAGATTCTACTAAATGTACCCAATCACCAAAAGGTACAGCAAAGGAAATATAGTATATTTCGTTCCTATAAACTGTTCCTGATTTCCAGAATGGAATTCTAATTACGGTAACAATTAAACTCAATCCCCCCCCCAAATTGAACCATGTCAAAACTTTATCTCTAAAGCGTGTATTTCCACCACATTAGCCCAGATGCTAACAATATTGTGGTCATAGTTTCTCTAGCAAAATACTTTGTTTTGTTAACTTGCAAAAACTCTGCAGCAACTGGTAGAAAAAACTTTACCTGAAGACTTGGGCACAGGATTAGGCAAGGTATCTACTAATGAGGCTCAGCTGCAAAATATGCAAACAGAATCAGGTGTCCCTATTGTTTATGTCTGAAAAGGCTCTTTTGCATTCCCAATGCATTGTTTCAGCTGGTACGCTAACATTCTGGTTTGAGACAGGTGCAGCTTTTTATCAAAGCAAGAGGAGGAGAGTATCTTAGGATGCATAAGACATTGAATGTGGTAGAGTCCAATCTAAACTGAAAGGGAGGAGGAGCAGCATCCAAAAGGACTGAAATTCAGACTCTGCTAAATCCAGTCATTAACTAATCTCAGCTAAAGCGAGTTATCCAGAAGATTTTGAACTTCTGAATTCCGCATCAGTGTCACAACAATTGCAATGAGTGAAAATATATGTCTACTGCAAAACATGAATGGAGGCTGATGTATTGGCCCTGGAATTAGGAGTGGCCATCCCTGGTAAGAGTGAAGACATCTCAGGATTTTATGACACAGAGATGACATGCATGTGTGCTATGTGCCTGATAGAGCAGAAAGAGATGAATAAACAAATGTTTAAAGGATGGTGTAAGTATGGGTGGCCAAGTAGGGGTGTGTTGTGGCCCGCGGCATCCAGCAAAGCTGACAGCAGATTCAGACAGTGAAGAGGTTGTGGAAGAATATGGGCCAGTCCAGAGGTGGGTTCCTACCAGTTCGCACCTATTCGGTAGAACCAGTTCGTCAAATCTACCGAACCAGTTAGAAGAGGTTCCACCAGTGGACCTGGAAAGCAGGACACACCTACAGAAGAGGTTCCCAAAAATTTTGAAACCCACCACTGGGCCAGTCCTTGGGGCTGAGGAAACCTCAGGAGAGGGCTCTGTGTTGGAGGCAGAGAGGGAGCTAGACAGCAGTAAGACAAAGGAACAACTGGTGCCTGTCTCCGTATGCGCATACGCACAACTGCCAGAACACAAGAACAAGTAAGAAAGTAGGGTCAACTTGGGAGTAAAGCCACACCTTGGAGGTGATTGGCTCCTCCCATAGGAAACAAAATAGGAGTGAATGGGGAGGGGGCTTTTGCAGGAAACATTTTGTTCCTTCTCTAGTTTTAAGAGTGGAAAGTTCTGTTTGTGACTGAAAGAGACTCTGTGCCGAGTGTTCCCTTTCTCTTCGTTTGGAAACTAGTTATCTGGCAGCTCTCATCTGGCAAGCAAGATGAGGTTCGTGTTGATAAATATTCCTCTGAAAGACTGTTTGCCAGGCCTTGCTGACTGTGAATGAAAGGAATTTACAGTTGTGTAAACAAAACCAGGACCAAGACTCTGCTTCATGCTTTTTAAGGAAGCCTGGATCAGAACAGGGTTCCTCTGTCCTTGGTCCCTTTGAAGCCGGGACTCTGGAGTACTCCAATAAAAGAAGCTAAAAGCCATCCCTCCTGGCTTCAGAATCAGGCTAAGGCCCATTATTGGGAACAACAAACTGTGGAATAGAACAAATTAATCTATTCATCAATTCACCATAAACTACTGTGAATAGAGAACCGGCATAGAAAGTTGATAGCAATATCAGTAAAGTGTTTGGAGTGATATTAATGGTTTTATGCATTCATAAATTTTATGAGGAACAGGAATATGAGATACACTGAACAATTCAAATAATATTTGGCTAAGAGTTACAGTTCCTTGGAATTAGAGTTATTGACTAGGAGAAAAATTAAACAAGAGGATACTGATTTCATTAAGCTTGTTGATTTCCAACGTGAATTTGGACAATGTATTTGTACAATGTATTTGTCTTATTCTACTATTGTTTTTATATAAACAATATTATATAATCAATGTGTTCACAAGACACACTGAAATGTGTCTGAAAACCCATAATTTAGCTTAGTATATTGCACAACAAAGCCTAGCTGTATATTTAATTTATGCCTCATTTACAGAACTGGATAAATTGAGTAAATCATGACCAGACTGATATCAATGTGTCCTCTGAAGATACTCAAGACTTTGCTACCAGCTTTTATATTAGATGTTATTGTGGGTTGTTGTGTTTTTTTAATGGTATGCTTTTTCCCAGGTTTTGACAAAAAAATGCACCAGAATAAGTGCATTGAGCCTCTTAAGCTGTTCTAAAGTTGTCCATAGGAGACAAAATATTGTAACCTACAAAAAAGTGTTTTAAGTTAGTATCTACTGCAGTCCTTGACTGATAGAGATTGAAAAACCAAACTATAGATCTTCCAGTGGAATAAAATTCTCCCTCTGAATTTAAGACAACTGCATCCTCTCTTGCCTAAGTTAATTAAAGCAAAATAGTTTAAACACGTGCGACATTCAGACAACTGCAAAAAATAACAGGTCCTGTCCAGGAAGTGTGAATTAGTTCAGTTTTATATTGGAATCTGGGCAGATTGGACATTTGAAAAATCACTAGTTTTCACCCACCAGGCTGCTACCTCCACATCTTGGTCCAGAGGAATAAAAACAAACCCTGAAATTGTGGAAAAGGTAAAAAGAGCTAAGACAATTCAGAGGAGAGAAGAAAAAAGTTTGGAGTTTGGAGTTTATTCAATTTATAGGCCTCCCTATTCCCCGAAGGGAGTCAGGGCAGCTGAACAAAAGCCAAGGGAGGGGAAATTAAAAGTAAGACAAAAACAATCAGACAACACAAACAATTTAAAAGCACAACAGACGCAGCAAATTCGAGTGGGGGGGGGGGGACAGCCAGGTCTTCATGGCCGTCTGGAAGGCCTGAAGGATAGAGAGGGTCCGAATCTCCACGGGGAGCTCGTTCCAAAGGCCCGGAGCAGCCACAGAGAAGGCTCTCCTCCGAGTAGTCGCCAGCCGACATTGGCCGGCAGATGGAATATGGAGGAGGCCTAATCTGTGGGATCGAATGGGTCTGTGGGAAAAAATTTCAGTGTGTCTAAATGGCAGCTGGCTAGTTACAGTCGGTGAGCCTGAAGACCAGAAAGACAAAGAAGGAATATGATAATATGATGACAAGTAAGACAGAAATAAGGCATCTCAAATAATTGCTCAGTCATCACAGAAACCATATAGATATATTCATTCCTGTACCATGATAACACGTTTTAGTAGAGATGTGGCTTCTATAATAGCAATAGCACTTAGACTTATATACCGCTTTACAGTGCTTTCCAGCCTTCTCTAAGTGGTTTACAGAGTCAGCCTATTTTCCTGAACAATCTGGGTCCTCCTTTTACCCACCTCGGAAGGATGGAAGGCTGAGTCAATGTTGAACCTGGTGAGATTTGAACTGCCAAACTGCAGGCAGCGGGTGATCAGCAGAAGTAGCCTGCAGTACTGCACTCTAACCACTGCGCCACCATGACTCTAATACTTCTGCTCTAATAAATAGAGGTATCCTTTTGCAACTGACATTTTAAGGACAGACTTTCAAAATGTTATCTTATTTATTAAAAGAGGAAAAAAGCCCACTTCTTTGATTCCAAGGTCTAAAAGGGGAGAAAAAAATAAACCATTCTGGAATAGACTAAAAAAAAAAAAAAATGAAACCTCCTCTGTTCTTCAATCGATGCAAATCCTACAACAGTTGCTGCCTACCCATGTTAGATTTAGTTCAATTGCAAAACGCTTCTGTTAGTAGAGGGTTTTTTTCATTACTGTACAACGTAGGAAACAATCTGGTTGAAATATATGCAAATACACAACATATGCTTTAGCGGGATAATCAGTATAGTGAAACATAAACACACCTGCTAATGTTGGATCCACCAAATTGGTTGCCATGAACGTCACAGCTGGTGATGAGATAGCCGCTACCCTGGTGACTTGAGCTGGCATCAAAGGATTCATGCGAGTTTCGAGTCTAGAGGCGATGCCTGCATACAAAAGAGAAGAGAAACGTTTGAGTTTATCACTACAAAAAGACAAAGATCCTGGAACTGAATGTGAGATTTAATCAGAAACCAAATGTTAACTATTTAGTAGGAGGGATTTGATTTAATGTGCAATTATAACTAAGTGCACAGCAAGAAAATCAAAATACTATCTACAGTACAACCTGCAGTAAAAAAATATATAACACTCAATGTAAGGCATTTGCTAATGCAATATAACAGTGCACAACCAAAATATAAATCTCTAGTGAATAATGAGAAAGAAGGTTCTTCCAGTTTCATAAAGGTCTTGCGTAAAGAAGCCCTTTTAACTTGACTTCTTTAAATCAAATGAGATTCAAGGGAGAATGGATTCCAGGAAGCTAAGTGGGGAAAGTCCTACAGTGTAAGGGGGCCATTTGGACATGAGGAAAAACTTAACACACAATCAAGCTGAACACATAGGAAAAATGAATTGGAATCGAGGTGTTCAAATAGTTGGCCTTGTATACACAACCTGAAAAGTCAAACATTAGGAATTTAAATGCATACAACTTCTTAATATTCAGCCACAATTGAGGCAGAAAAAAGAAACAGGAGCACATCCAGACAGATCTAGGAGGAAATTCTTCTGATATGAACCAGCGCAAGGACATCATAGTTAGAAAAGCCTACCTATCAACTATTAGCATAATCCAGGTATGACATCTTCAAGTGTGAACTAATGTTTTTGAAACAAAGAAGATATGAATGAATTCAATTAAAATATTAACATTAATGGCAACATTAGTGGTTTTATCAATAAAAGACTATTAGCAAAATATGAGCTGATAGACATAAGTTGGTCTAGTCAAGATTTTTTTGAAGAGTTGGAGATGCAAAGGATATATCTTAAAAAGAAGAAATGTGTATTAAATTAGATAATGTTTCTTTAAATAAATAGCTATATATGGTTTGCAAAGCATGTTGTTACCACAACAAGGGAAGGGAAGTGCAGAATAATACCTAAGAGCCTAACCTAACAATTTCTGTTTTAACTAAGGATTTCTGGATAAATTTATAATGCAGCTTTCAAAGTTTTCTAGATAAATATTTATACAAACTAAGATTTTCTACTCCATTCACTGCATTCTTGCAAGCAAAAACAAGTTAGAGATGAAAGCATAGCTGAAATATCAAAACACCACAAAACAAGTAGGTGCAGTGGCTGAACCTTTTGAGACCAAAAGTGGGTGTTTCTCAAGTCATATTTTTATAGTGAGACAAAGAACAAGAAATTTTTTTTACCTGACATTTATCTTCTCCATATACACAGGTAGCCCTACCTTTACAATGGTAACAGGACATATTTATATTGTTAAGCAAGGTGGTTTTGAAGTAAAATATCATTACTTGCATTACTTAGTGATCACAGTCCTAGCAATAGCAATAGCAGTTAGACTTATATACCGCTTCATAGGGCTTTGAGCCCTCTCTAAGCAGTTTACAGAGTCAGCCTATTGCCCCCAACAACAATCCGGGTCCTCATTTTACCCACCTCGGAAGGATGGAAGGCTGAGTCAACCCTGAGCTGGTGAGATTTGAACAGCCGAACTGCCGAACTAGCAGTCAGCTGAAGTAGCCTGCAGTGCTGCATTTAACCACTGCACCACCTCGGCTCCTTCAGTCTCCATTGCCATTGTAAGCAAGGTTCACAGGTCATTAAACAGCTCTATGAGATGATTACATTATACTCAACTTCCTTCTGGCTTCCCACAAGTAAAGCCAATGGGGAAGCCAGCAGGAAGTGGCAAGTTTTAGGCAGCTTGCAAGGAGATTGCCAGGCAGATAAGTGGCTACTGCTGGCTGAGAGAGGAACACGAGGGACCAATGTACTGCAAGTGAAACTAGACTTCATATGGCTGCTGCTGGGGTGTGGAATTGGGGGGGGGGGGAGATTTACTGAAGTGATTTACAACCTCCTTTGATTGTTTTCCCATTGACTTTGTTTCTGGGAAGCTGGCCTAGAAGATTGCAAATGACTATTCCATGAGTTTAGGATGCTGCAACTCTTCTAAGTGTCAGGCCAAGTACTCAGATGGTGATTGTATAGCCATAGGGGGCTTGGGATAGTGGAACTTCAAGGACCATGGCTACTACCAGTTGTTGAGCACCATCATAACTTTGAACAGTCAACTGAATGAGTGGTCGTTAAGCAAGGACACGTTCAACTTCACAAATGTATTATTCTTTAATAGCAAAAAGTATCCTTCAGACCTACATATGTTTTGGTTTTTTTTGCAGATGCTATTAAACTAGTTACTTTGAGTGTCAGGTACCAGTTCTAAACTAGGAAATTATTTTGACCCATTTAGATACCAGTTCCGCCACGGGTCATCCTTGACTTACAACCATTCATTTAATGACTGTCCAAAGTTGCAATGGGTGGGGGAAAAAAGTGACTTATGACTGCTTTTTATACTGCAAAATTCGTTTGTCCAAAATTCTGACTTTTGGCAACTGGCTCATATTTATGACGGTTGCCGCGTCTTGGGGTCATGTGATAATCTTTTATGACCACTTGATAAGCAAATCAGTGGGGAAGCCAGATCCATTTAACAACTGTTTTACTAACTATAGTGATTCAGCTAGTGATTAACAGCTGTGGCTAGAAAAGTCTAAAATGTGTCTGGGGAGGGGGTTGATTTATTGCTTAAGAACAGAAATTTGGGGCTCAATTGTCCTAAATTGGGAACCACCGGTACTTACATATTTGAAACATAGTTTCAGATTATCAGATGTTCATTTTAAGGAGACAGTGTCCCTATAAGACACACATCAGTATCTGAAAAGTGACTTATTCTACTATGAGCACAGGTAGCAGTTTTGCAATTAAGAGACAAAATACCTAACCATATTCATCTTTATATATGGCTCAGTTTTCAGTAATTAAGTCTCAGACTGAATATTTCACTGAGTCCTATTCACTTTTCTGCATTTCCCAAACTGGTTATATTGCAATAATAAAAAAAATAATAAAAGTCAGAATTAGAGAGTAATCTAAACATATCATTAAGTAGATAATCAATCCTTGCTTGCTCGACTCTACCATCCATAAAAGGCAAGTATCAGTTATGGGACTGGGATTAGGTTACGTAGAAGGAATGTTTAAATGTCCTTTTCTCCAGACAACAGTCCTAAGAAAATATAATAAATATTACGTGGTAACCAATCAAGTCCATATTTCTACACCTTTACACAATGTACGTAATTTAATTCAGAGCTAGTCATTTCATTGATCTGAAGAGGGAAACAAGTCGAATCTTAAAAATTCCATTAATTTCCAGCCCTCATTTAATAAGAATTTTCATTAACATCTGTTAAAACCTGGCTGTGTCGGTAGGCCTGGGGTTGATGAGCTCCCCTCCCCTCTCGACAGGTGTGGTTGTTGGTCATTTTAATATGTTTATTTTGTACTTGTATGTTTCCCCTTCCCGTTTAAGTTGTTCACCGCCCTGAGTCCCTTTTAGGGAATAGGGCGGCATATAAATAAAATAAAACTTAAACTTATGTTTTGAGATTGATATCTGTACTTTTCCTTGTTCATTGCAGCTCCAATTAAAAAAATAGACTAAGAATACCTCTCTGAAAAGAATCCAATGAATATGAAACAATATTAGTCATCCTGAATATGGTACAGGTGTTTAATCTAGGTATATCTTAGAAAACCATGGTTTGATTTTATATGAATGCTTTGCACATCCTTAGCAATTGTTCCTTAAATCTGTAGGCAAATGTTGCTTCCCGTGTATGCCAGAGACGATGTCATAGGGTGGGTATCTCAACAAGTCCTTTTCAATGTTTGGTCACATCTGCTGCCTTTCCATTCAGAATACAGATGAAGCAAGCTTTTAAAATGAAACTTCCCGAACTCTCTACTCAATCCTTTTCCTTTATCTTAGGTAAACATAAGGATGAGCCAGACTTCCTGTTTCTGAATTGCTTTTCAAGCTTTTGCTCTGACCCAGCTCATGTGCTTTCTGCTTTTCTAATCAACACTCTCTGCATGCACATTTTTTCCATTTGGTACTTGAAAAAGCCACGGTGACAAAAGCCAGCAAATGCATTTAGGCTACTTTTGTTAGCTGCGTTCCCCCCTGCCCTCCCCAACCCCCCCCAACCACTACAATGTAGAACTAACATCAGTCTGCACACGATTTCCACTGTAATGCGCTGTTTTTCCTCTCCCCTCTCCTCCTTAAAAAAGAGGGAGATTTTCACTCTTAAGTTGTGCATTCATTTCTCTAGTAGTATGTTCTGTACACATTTATTTACATTTTGTACTTGTAAGTTGTAAAAATTTGAAAATTCTAAATTTTCTAGTATTCAGGAGGGTTCCCCCCCCCCAGTATCCCTGCATATTTTTATGTAATATATTTTTCATCATTTCCTAGAGTCAAACCAGATTAGGTCAAATCCTAATCATAACCCTTAGCAATAGGTTGTATTTGTACCACTCCTTGATTTCAGTTCCAGTGCTGGGTCATTAAGATTAATATGTTTCTGAACATTCTCCTGTTGTCTACAGGACAGGACAGGACAGGACAGGACAGGACAGGACAGGACAGGGAAGGGAAGGGAAGGGAAGCGAAGCGAAGCGAAGGACATTATGGGGAGAGAATGAGGAGAGGGAAGAAAAAGGAAGGAACAGAGGCAGGCAGAGAAGGTTGATTGGTTTTCATGGGTCTTTTGCTCATTTGTGATAAAATGAATCACTGTTATCTTTAGAACAGTGTTTCTCAACCTTGGCAACTTGAAGATGTCCGGACTTCAACTCCCAGAATTCCCCAGCCAGCGAATGCTGGCTGGGGAATTCTGGGAGTTGAAGTCCGGACATCTTCAAGTTGCCAAGGTTGAGAAACACTGCTTTAGAAGATCAATTCCAATTGGTTTTGAAGCCAGCATCTGGAGTAAAACTTTTCATTTTATTAGGCTAATGTGTGCAATTGTCCAGTTTTGATGCTACACACCGTGCAAGTTGTGTTCTTAGAAAGGGGGGGGGATTCTTCTATTTAAGTAGATATCTGTGCTCTGCGCATGGGAATAAGAATCAGGAGAGGAAAAAGCTTCCTCTTAATTTCTGAATATCAAGATACAGAAACAGAAAGTGAAATGGGGGAGATTGCAGGGCAGCCCTTTCTGAATTCAGCATCTGAGTTATCCAAAAGAGAGAAAATGCTTTCTGCCAACTTTTCTTAAGCTGATGGGAAATTGCCGCGCCCCCAAAGTCTTGATACTTCGTCATTATTGGTTTCGCATGGTTAAGTCCACCACGTATTATTATTTGTCACATTTTAATACATTCTTTTTTCCCTACATGACAAGATAGGAACAAAATTCAGATGATCGATCAATATAATGTCAGGATTCAGATGTTCGAAACAATCAATAGAGGGAAAGCAAGGGCTTAATTCCACTTAAAAGGCTTGGATGGTTCAGACAAAATTTCACTTCCACACTAAGCCAAAAAATTAACTTGTTCTTTCTGAAGCAGTCTGCTTAATTGATACGATTTAAAACATTTCCTTCTTATTTATGTCATCTGTCAATATGGCGAGTCAATCAAATCAAAACAGCAATTATGTAAGTATGCAAATGGAATATATATTCTATACAATATATGAATTCAGATGAAATGGAGATTTGGATTTGATGGACATTTCCTTTCCTGATGGTCCATTAAAGCAGTGTTTCTCAACCTTGGTGACTTTAAGTCCCGTGGACTTCAACTCCCAGAATCCCCCAGCCAGTCCAGTCCAGCTGGCTGGGGGATTCTGGGAGTTGAAGTCCATGGGACTTAAAGTCGCCAAGGTTGAGAAACACTGCATTAAAGGTTTACTCATTAACCTTGTTTCCATCATTGCTCTTGACTTCCTCCATTAGCCGTAAATATGGAACAGACCTTTTTATATACAATAAGAGCTTTTACGTATCCATGGCTTTTTTTAAGGGTTTATTTATTTTTATTTTTTGCACAGTTCTGTTTGGAAAATGACATTTCGCAATGATTTCTTTTTGTATGGAGAATGGCTTTGACGCATGTAGAAAACACATTTTTTTTCAGTCATTTTCTTTTAATAAATTGTTATCCACAATTCACAAATAATGAGGGGGAATAAGAAGGAAGTATAGCATTTTAATGCTATGTCGCACTTAAAAAAAAATGTTTTCATCTTTTATAGCAGTCAAAATGGGAAAAAAAATAAAGCTCACAAAAGCTACAAGGATGAAGGAAGGAAAACAAAGAGATTGCTGATAAAAGCTAGCAAGCCATAAAACAATCTATAATCAGTCTGTGATCGGGGGTGATGGAGACTTACATGAAAAGAAGCAGGTGCCTAAGAGAGAATGTATATTTATATTCAATTTAACAGGACAAATCTATGATTCTGTTATAGCAGAGGCATTGTGCTGTGAGTTCATCTAGATGAAATCTGTATTTTTATGAGAATGTTATGCGTCCAAGTAATAAACCAGAAGACAAGCATCAAGAATAACAAAAAAGATTGTGAACCACAATTTTTACTATCATTGTCATTAGCATTTTCACCAAAATAAATCATATTGCCCACTCTTACCATGTTACAAGGATACTTGAGTTTAACGCATACATGTATGAAAAATAAATAGTACTAGGCAAAAAAACATGTTTCTCATGAGTCCAATAATAGTTAATATGTGGAGGGGGGGGGTGTTGCTTTTTAAAATAATTTTTTTTAGAGATGCAAAATAAATTTATATAGAGTGAACAAAAGGAAGCAGGTGACAGAAGGTGACAGATAATAATGTATGTAAAATTGATTAGTGAAGATGTCATAGTAAAATTAGGTAGATGGATGGATGGATGGATGGATGGATGGATGGATGGATTGGATGAATGGATGGATGGATGGATGGATGGATGGATGGATGGTGTTCTGTGCCCTTAGCAAGCATTAGAATAAAATCAAGTACTTTTTACTAACAACTGCAATTATGCAAAACTTCACTGCAATGCTAGTAGCAGAGAAATTGGTAAGGAGAAGAATCAGATCTGCCTGCACAATGAGTAAGAAGTGGCGTTGTGGGCTCTGCATGCGAAGCAAAGCAGACGAAATGAAAAAGGAAAAACAACAACGTGACCTACTGATTCAATTGCAGAGATTCTGCGTAAGGGATGTTATTATATCTCTTCTTAGTCAGAATCAAAGGTAAGGAATGATCTTTACTACTGTGAATGCTCTTCTGTTGTAGCACAAGGGATTCTCCAGAGATAATTGGGGAGCGCAAAAAGAATATGAAAGAGATTCTTGGTTCAGATAATTTCGCATCTGTAATTCTACAGGTCCAAGTTAAGGATTCTTGTTTGTTCTGAGTGATATTAGAGATGAGACAGAAAAGCCGAGCCAATGGTTCATTCCTAGATGTGGCAGATTCTCATTTAGACTTGAATGTTCTCTAATCGGCATACATTAAAATGAAATTTTAATGTATGCCGATTAGAGCCAAGGTGGCGCAGTGGTTAAATGCAGCACTGCAGGCTACTGCTAGATCAGCAGTTCAGCGGTTCAAATCTCACCGGCTCAGGGTTGACTCAGCCTTCCATCCTTCCGAGGTGGGTAAAATGAGGACCCGGATTGTTGGGGGCAATATGCTGACTCTCTGTAAACCGCTTAGAGAGGCCTGAAAGGCCTATGAAGCGGTATATAAGTCTACTGCTATTGCTATATTGCTATTAAATTTCATTGCATACAGCTCTCAAAGGGTCTCTACCTCTACATGAACATGACAAAACAAATAAATAAATACAAAATTATGCATGTAGCCACATATATTATATGACACGAAGGAAAAGCACAGTCTAGTTCGGATGTTTACATGTACATCAGAGGTGGGTTCCTACCAGTTCGCACCTATTCGGTAGAACCGGTTCGTCAAATCTACCGAACCGGTTAGAAGAGGTTCCACCAGTGGACCCGGAAAGCAGGCCACAACTACAGAAGAGGTTCCAAAATTTTTTGAAACCCACCACTGACACACACACACACACACACACACACACACACACAGACAAACAGACTGACAGAAAGAAAAAGAAAGGAAGAAAGAAAGAAAGAAAGAAAGAAAAAGAGTGAGAGAGATGAAAGAAAAAAAGAAAAAAGGGACAGAGAGACAAAAGGAAGGAGAGAGAGAGAGAGAGAGAGAGAGAGAGAGAGAGAGAGAGAGAGAGAGAACACATGGCTGGGCAATCCACTCCCACCAGGTCACATGGCCGGCAAGCCACTCCCACAAAGGAGGCCACACCCACAGAGTAGGTTCCAAAAAAAATTGAAATTCACCACTGATGTACATGGTGAGAAAAACAAATATTCCGAGTTTACCCGACAGATGCCCATGGGGAACAAAGCTGTTATAGAATCTGGTAGTCCTGCAAGAAATATTTTGAAGCCTCCTCCCAGAGGGGAGCAACAGAAACAGACCACAAAGTGGGTGTGTGGGTTCTCTGCCAATGCTTTGAGCTCTAAGCACATAGCGCTTATAAGCAGTATTCTGAATAACAGGAAGCGAGCCGCCTATAATCTTCTCAGCTGTCCTTACCACTCTCTGTAGGGACTTTCTGTCCGAGGCACTGCTGCCACCCAACCAAAAGTGATGCAATTTGTTAAAATGCTCTCTCAATCGTGCCTCTGTAAAAAGTGACCAGAACAGAAGAAAAAAAGATGTCCTCTCCTCATCCAACGTAGGAAATGCAGACGCTGGTTTGCATGCTTCCCTAAGGATGATGTGTGGAGAGGCCAGTTCATTATTTGAGCTTCTCTAAAAGGACATCTGAAGCTTAGCTACTCAGAGCAGAAACCAGCAATAAGCGCCTGATGAATTGGATTCGGCAGTTTCAAAATAAGAATAATCAAAATATATACACCAAACCATGGCAGATTCAACACCTTGATGTCAAAACTTTCAATGGCTGTAGGAAACAATATGACATCATTGAGTTTGGTAAACCTACTGAGGTTTAATATTTGTTCTAACCTGGAACTGTCTGTCTAGAAACAGAAGCATCATTTCTTGGCTGAATGTCACAGCTTTCTAACATAGGTTTGCATTGTCTCTTAGTGAGAAGCAATCCCGTTGTTTTTGAGTTATTTATTTCCATCCCCTCAGTCTGGCTGTGTTCAGCCACTGTTTGACATTTACAGAGGGATCCAGTTTGGCTGCGGGGGGGAAAATAGCTGGGTCAACAGCCCCAAAGAGTATATAAATCAGCCTCTGGTTTAATGGGTCTGACATTCACATTGAAAGACGGCATGGACAAATTCATTGACATAAAAGTTGAATGGAGTTGAGGGATCTTGGTTCACTGTTGCTTGCGAGCAGCCTCACTTTTGTAAGGATTTGCCTTGTTAAGGTACCACTGCTATTGCATTTAATTTGCATGCTGTGCCCTCATGTAATTAATATAATACATCATAGCATTGCACTAGAAGTCAGACTACAGAGACAAGGAAAGAATGCTATTATTCTCATGAGTGAACTATAACTCATTGAGATTTATTTAAAGATTCCATAATTAATGGGCCTTTTTCCAAAAAGGATTCAAATTCACAGTGGAAACTATGATTCCTGAGCTATTGTTTACAATAATACTCATTAACATGAAGCCAAGAACAAAACAACAACATGACAACATAAATAGAACAAAGGAAAGCAGCACAATTTTCCTCCCTATTCTATGCTTGCATTTTATTTTCTGGCTTCAATACAAAATATTCACAATTACAAAACTGCCTTATTCCTATTGTGCTCCATTTTTAAACTAGCTTTATATTTAATTTGCATTATTGTGTTAGACATAATAGTGATTAGCTTCAGAAAGATACCTGGCAATGAGAAATATGTTTTTAATTGTCTGTTTACATTTAAATTAATTTAGTTTTGTTTTTAATACATTGTAAATATTATAAGCTGCTCAGGGTTTCCAGAAATGGAACAGTATACAGTATATGCCATGAACAAATAAATAAATAAATAAAATGAACGTTGAATTATTCAGATAAATTAAAAGCATATTTCTCAAAACAAAAAAATAAATTCCCCAAAGAACAGAATATTTGCTTTTCCATAACCTTTAACATCAAGTAAACTTTGGCAATAACAACTTTTATTGACATTTTAAAGCAACTTCTTGCTTTAAAAAAACAATAATTAATATTGTTTTAATATTCATTTCTTTCATTTCTACACATTAATCTTGTATGAATAATGAACTGGTTTGGATTAATTCGGAGCACTGAATTGATTCTACAAATCAAATTAACAGATTGATTTGATTCATCAAAGTGAATCATGTCCACCCAATTCAGTTCTGTTGGAAAGCTTTCCTAGCATCATAACACATATTATAATCATCTGAATTAGCCAAATGAACTGAAGTTAAGTCCACTTTGAAAAATTGTTCCCAATATATACAGATATCCAAATCAAATTTGATTGACTAAATTCTAAATTATTTGAACATTAAACTGAAGTGATTTTCCAAATTATTCCAAATGTCTAATCTAAATTGATCCCGATTTGCCCATCTCCAATAAAAATATTTATACCATTTTTTTTTTACAAAAGCTTTTACTTAGTTTATCAGGAGCCATGAAATCTTTTTTAGAAGAAAAGAAATTTTTAGTCACTGTTGTGCTACTAATGATGGGAAATATTATTGTTAACCATCAAATTATGTTTGCATTTGATATAGAGAAATATAATAACCCATTACAAAAAAAGAATCTTCATAGGATCACAAGCAAAGTGGCATATTATTTGGGCAAATAGGAACTGGTTTGTTAATTCAGACGCTCAAAGAACTGAAGCCATTATTTCACAAATGTATAGAAACATTTTCTTTATAGATTATTTCAGGTGCCAAACGTAGCATCAGTAATAGTATACTTGACCTCAAATGATTATCATAAATGGCAAAATTAGGTTTAGGTTTATTGACATTTGTCCCTAGGGACTCTGGGCGGCTTACAGGCAAGACAAGGGGATAAATAAAATTTAAAATAAAAATACAATTTTTAAAAATTACACAATATACATACTACTTAGAGTGGGGCTGGCTACTAATCAACAGCCCTAGGCCTGCAGGAACAGCCAGGTCTTAGTAGCTTTACGGAAGGCCGGAAGAGTAGTGAGGGTCCGGATCTCTACGGAGAGATCGTTCCATAGGGCTGGGGCAGCAACAGAGAAGGCCCTCCCCCCGAGGGAGTCGCCAGCCAACATTGACCGGCCGATGGCACCCGGAGGAGGCCCAATCTGTGTGATCTTATCAGTCTTTGGGAGGTGAATGGCAGGAGGCGGTCTCTCAGGTAGCCAGGTCCTAAACCATGTAGGGCTTTAAAGGTAACGACTAGCACCTTGAAGCGTGTCCGGAGACCAATGGGGAGCCAGTGCAGCTCGCGGAGGATAGGTGTAACATGGGTGTATCTAGGTACACCCATTATCGCTCGCATGGCTGCATTCTGGACCAACTGCATCTTTGAGCACTCTTCAGGGGCAGCACCATGTAGAGTGCGTTACAGTAATCCAGTCTTGAGGTGACGAGGGCGTGAGTGACCATCTGAAGGGCCTCCCGTTTCAGGTAGGGTCGCAACTGGTGCACCAGGCGAACCTGGGCAAAGGGCCCCCTGGTCACAGCCGACAAATGATGTTCTAACATCAGCTGCGGATCCAGGAGGACTCCCAGATTGCGAACCCTGTCTGAGGGGCGTATAGTTTCACCCCCCCCCCCAGGCTAAGAGATGGAATAACTGGACCATCCTTGGGAGGGAGCATCAATAGCCACTCAGTCTTGTCGGGATTGAGTGCAAACTTGTTCGCTCCCATCCAGACCCTGACAGCCTCCAGGCACTGGCACATCACTTCTACTGCTTCGCTGAGTTGGCACGGGGCATTACATACTAGTGCAGTTGCACAGTCAGCTTATTTTTATATGGAAGAAAGTTTTTAAGGGGTTGTGCTATAAACAAGGGTACCATCTCCAAGCTCAAAAAATATAGGTGACTACTATATTAGAACAATATCTCTTTGCTGCTATTGATTGCTTGTTCACAGTTTTGAGGCAAAATAAGTCCTATAAATTATAACTGTTGTGGCCCGGCAGGAGCCGTTGGAGCTGCCACCAGACTCCGACAGCGAGGAGTCTTATGAGTCGGCCCTGGAGGATGTGGAGGACCCTGGACAGGGTTCCGACTCCAAGCAGGGTGCAGAGGGACTGGTTGGCCACCAGGTGGTGCCTGAGCCTTGGATCAGTGGGGAGGAGACAAGAGTGAGTGATCCAGAAAACACCTGTGAGTTGTTCCGGGATGCACGCCGTCGAAGGGCTACTTGGCGTCAAGAACAACTGCGTAATTAGAGGAGGTGATTACGCTCAGCTGATGCTCATTAAGATCCTCTCCTGATTATAAAAGAGACTGCTTGTGCCACGCCCTTCTGCAGAAGTCAACGTTAGGGACTAACGAGAAACAAAGTTGGCAGGCTGGACTGCTGCCAGAGTTTGTTTGGATTGCTGCCAAGGTTTGTAGGACTTGCTGCCAGAGTGCTTATCTCTTTGTTTATGTGGCTTTCAGCCAACGAGAGTCTGGACTGATTAAAAGAAACCTTCTCATTTATGTTGGTTTCGGCTTTCGTTCCTGGACAGAGGAGGGGGGGTCTGAACAGATAACTATGCTAGTCTAAGCAACCATCATGAGGTTTAAGTCACCGGCATGAAGATTATAGTGTTTAAGTTGTTTGGGGGTTGAATCTTTTTCTCTTTTTTTACTTTGAGAAACTATGAGCATAAGACATTTGTTTTTCTGTGCTGCGTTGTGTTTTTACAGGAGATGCGACAAGGCTAAAAATATCTTTCATTCTAGCAATGTCTAATTACTGTTTTTATTTATGTATTTGAAAAGCCTTTGAAGTTTGGTGGCCATTTCTCATGCAATTAGCATCACTGACACTCAGCTGTATAAACCAGGATAGATAAAGGTTAAATTGCTGCTCAAGCAATAGAACAACAAATAATGGTTACTTCTAGAGGATCCTTGTTTGTAAAACATATTGGAAGCAACCTTCATAATTTCAAAATGTTGGGAGCAATCTTCCACCTTCAGACAAATCGAGCCTCTTTGAGCAAATTAATTTTGATTTCTGTTACTCTGTTTACCTGCTTTACAGTGTCAGAGTTCTATATTTCCAATTATTCTGTCAAAAGTACAGCAATTGGTTTTCAAATCAAGCAATTTATAAAGAAATAAAAATGAGCCAGTGTGTTAACCAACTTAGTCTTTGCACTGAAATCAGCTGTATGTGATATTACCAGCAACATGAAGAGTTCAAGGTTTTTCTTTACGAGATAAATATATATTTTTCATAATGATACATTTGGTACTTAACTCAAGATCAGTAGTTGGTCAATCTGTCATTTCTTACTCCTCCACCACTATGTTTTTTAAAATGTCAACTTCTCATGATTTAATCAAAATTTCCACAGCCCAAATTCAAAAGGAATAACTATTTCCAACATATGACTATACCTACTGTTAGGTAAGCTCCCCGTTAGGAGAACGAGTGTGTGCAGAGAAGCGTAGTGAAAGTGGTGTGGAAGAAACGCATAAACCAGCATATGGAAACACTGAATTGTAAAAACAAATAGTATTTTACTTCTGTGGAAATAGAGGTATCCAGAGTCCCGTTCATACACGGTTAAGAGCCAAGGTGGCGCAGTGGTTAAATGCAGCACTGCAGGCTACTGCTAGATCAGCAGGTCAGCGGTTCAAATCTCACCGGCTCAGGGTTGACTCAGCCTTCCATCCTTCCAAGGTGGGTAAAATGAGGACCCAGATTGTTGGGGGCAATATGCTGACTCTCTGTAAACCGCTTAGAGAGGCCTGAAAGGCCTATGAAGCGGTATATAAGTCTACTGCTATTAAGACAGTCAGTCATCAACGTTCTCAGTTAAGGTGTGATCCAACAAACACAGTCCAGTATCATATAATCAGTTCAGCAAACAAAGTTGCTAACAGTAGCAAAACTCACAGTAATTCACGCTGAGCAATACACGACACATCTACAACCAGTATCCAAGATCAGCATCTAACAATCAGAGAGCTAACAGTCATTCTGGCTCCATCTTATGGCCGCTTGAGGTAACAGCAACCAATCACATTTACAGCAGTACTTAAAGAAACAGTACTACTATCGCGCTGGCCCCACAAGTCAATCGTACTGTGTTGTTGTAGAGTTATTTTTCATTCAGGACTCTGACAGCCCAAGGATAAAAACTGTTCTTCAGACTTTTGGTGCCTATGCTTCTATATCTCCTTCCAGATGGTAGGAGAATAAAGAATGGGTGTGTCGTCCCTGAGGATTTTCCTCACTCTCCTAAGGCAGTCATCCCTAGTGATCTCATCTAGTGGAATCAGGGAACAGCCCACAATGTTTTGTACTGTGCTCACCACCCTCTGTAGTGTCTTTCTTCCCTCGGCTGGCAAGCCAGCATATCACACCGTAATGCAATAAGTAAGGACCCGTCAGTTGTTGTTCCACTTTGTTTTTTCGCAAGACCCTGAGGAAGTGGAGTCTCTATTGATCCTTTCTGGCCACCTGGGTCGGGTTGATTTTCCAGGTGAGATCTTTGCTGAGAAGATACTTTGAAATGCATCTTTCGTTTTCCCTAGATTTATTTTAAATCCTGACACTTGACCATATTGGTTAATCATATTTATTAAGTTCATACTAGATTCCTGCAGTTGGGTTAATATTATAACCAGGTCATCTGCAAAAGTACACACTCTATATTCTTGCTGCCTAATCTTAATTCCCTTTAGGCCCTCTGAGCCCCGTATTTTATTCAACAATATTTCCAAAGTTATAATAAACAGTAATGGGGACAAGGGACAACCCTGTCTTGTACCTTTTTCAATTTGAAAAGAATCTGTTAAACTTCCATTAACTATAATTTGAGCTGTTTGCTGTTGATATATTGCTTTAATTGATGGTAAGAAACGTTCTCCTATTTGCATTTTTTGCAGTGTTTTCAATAGGAATTATCAATTAACTCGATCAAAGGCTTTCTCAGCATCCAGAAATATGAGTGCGGCAGGAATTTGGTTATTCTTTCCCAAATATTCTAGTGCATTAACGATTAATCTTACATTACTTCTCATTTGTCTCCCTTGAATAAAACCTGTTTGATCATTATGAATCAATTGTTGAATAACCAACATTAACCTACTTAGTAAAGATGCATCTTTCAAGGTCCACATAACTTAGAAAGGTGGGGATGATGGGATCTGATGTCTGCTGCCCTATCTTCCAGAGCCTCCCAGTCCTGGCTACGTGTCTTGCATGCTGGGAATTTTCCCTTGCTATCTGTGGATGTTGCTATGCAATCCAATCCGCCTCTTTTCAGATAAAGACCCACAACCTTCTGTGGGATTTGCTTATAAATATATCAAAGAATATAGCCTTAAGCACTCTTGTTTATTAAGCTATATTTCTGTCCATTTCAGCCACAATAGCAAATAATGACAATTTGCCCAAGGCTAAGAAATAAGTGAATGGCTGCCCCTGAATCAGAGTCTGGCTTGGACAGTTATACTTTATTGCTTCCTTATATAGAAATAGCACTTTTTCAATGGGGATTTACTTTGATGCATACATGGGAAAACAAACTGGGTAACTCTGTCTCTTTAAAAAAAAAATACTTATAAAAGGTTCAAATGATTCCTTTTAGCTTATTTTTTTTAATGGTTTAAAAGTCAGAATGAAAACATCAATTCCACATTGAGGCGTCTTCTTTCTTTTCCATCATATTCCCTGAAATGGCCATTTTACATGCAACACGGAAAGCGACATAGTCATTTCCAGAAATACAGAAGACAAGATAAGGTTATCTGGAACGGTTTGATATTGCTCTTAGCGCTCTACCTTTTTAAAACAACACACAGGCACACAAACAACGGAAAGGCTTCCTGCCCATTTCATACATTAAAGAAAATGTAGTTTCCCCCTCTCTTCCTCCTTTGGGCAGAGAAAGTTCAAGGCGAGCTACTTTGCTTCTAGCTTTTGCTTTTCAATTCTTTACATGTTGGGGATATAAAAGAACCAGTCTTCTTTTTTTTTTTTCATCTGGAGTACAAATGCTGATTTGTAAGTGAAGTCAGCAGATCCACCTTCAAATAAAAGATTATAAAACCTGGTGTTCAAATCCAGAATGATCGCTATTGTTAACAACCACCACTTCATTCAAACGGAAACGATTCACGTTTCCTGGTAATTGAATAGTTTCTTGGTCCTTTTGTTCCGTTGCTTAAATTAAAAATGCATAGAGGAATATATTAGAAATGAAATGTTACAGTATAACTGCTAAATATTACAGAGATTTAAATTTATGGAATAATCCATGCTGGTTTCAAGTAAGAGCCATGAATTTTAAATTGCGAATGCTACTGTGGTTTTTGGGGTAGATTTACTGTTAAGACACCCAAAATACAATATAAAAGAAAAGGGAACATCTTTTATTTGAGTATCTCAGTTTCTAACAGTCAAATCTATTTATTTTTGCTTGATTAGGTTGCTAAATCTGAATGTAATTCTTGGATTAATAACTCAAATGACTTGCCACTGTTATGGGATAGAGAAGAGAATTTAACAAGACACATGTAGTGAGTTATACACAAAATGCCCACCACTGTTAAATGAAACTAGGCGCATAAATCTCTTCTTGCTGTGCCTGGAGAAAACATCATTTGTCTTTTTTTCAAGTATAAATTATTTTACACTTCAGCGAATGAACGAATCCTTTAATATGCAGGGTTAGAAAACACACACAAAAGTTAACCGAAGCGCAGCATTCTCCCAACATTACTTTGCGTCGTGCAGTTTTCAATAAACTCTTTGTAGGCACTTCTAGGTGAATACACCGCGTTTTTAATGAGAACTTCTAGCGGCGGAGTAATTCAGACCTTGCCCGTAACATTCAAATGTGGTTGTTTATTGTTATTGCAAATAGACTCATAATCTACTACTCCACTGGAATTTTTCAGAGAAGCCTCAGAGCAGAGCAGGGCCAGGTATACTCATACAACTGTATCCATAGGAAATGTTATTGCCACGGCAAGACTTTGGATTCTGCACTGCCGTTCCTCCAGTGGAGGAAGTGAGTTGGGAATCTTTTCCGTCTGCTGTAGCCCGTCGCAATGTTGCAGTAAACCTAAGTTTACCCATGTTAAGAATATCTTACCAGCCAAGCACAAAGCAGAGTTTTTAAATCTGGCTTGTTTCCATGGTCCCTAGTTAACATTTACCCTAGCATAGACCTCAGCAATAGTGGCAGCATTTGTTGGGAAGGAGACAAAAATAGACAAGATGGAGAACATGGTGATATAATGCTGCCCCTGCCCTTTTTAACAGATTGACAGAGTTGGAAGGGACCTTGTGGGTCATCTAGTCCAGTGTTTCTCAACCTTGTCAACTTGAAGATGTCTGGACTTCAACTCCCAGAATTCCCCAGCCAGCGAATGCTGGCTGGGGAATTCTGGGAGTTGAAGTCCAGACATCTTCAAGTTGACAAGGTTGAGAAACACTGATCTAGTCCAACCTCCCGCTCAAGCAGGAGACCCTACATCATTTCTGACAAATGGCCGTCCAATCTCTTCTTGAAAGTCTCAAGTGATGAAGCTCCCACAACTTCCGAAAGCAACTTCTGTTCCATGGGTTGATTGTTCTCACTGTCAGAAAGTCCCTCCTTATTTCTAGGTTGAATCTCTCCTTGGTCAGTTTCCATTTTTGTACAAGGGTCGTCATTGGAGTCCTTCTACTATCTTGTCTGCTTTTGACACCTCACTTCCTGGGGAAGAGGAAATATAATGGATGCTGCCTTGTGGCCGAGGTGGCGCAGTGATAAGGGTGCGGTACTGCAGGCCACTTCAGCTGACTGGTATCTGCAGTTCAGCGGTTCTAATCTCACCGGCTCAAGGTTGACTCAGCCTTCCATCCTTCCGAGGTGGGTAAAATGAGGACCCGGATTGTTGTTGGGGGCGATATGCTGACTCTGTAAACCGCTTAGAGAGGGCTGAAAGCCCTATGAAGAGGTATATAAGTCTAACTGCTATTGCTATTGCTATCTGACGGACTCTTTATAAACTGATTGTGAATCATTATGGGCTGTGAATGAACATAATTCACAGCCGTTTAAATAAAAAGAGGGTTTTTGGGACTAAGTTTGTGATTTATGCTTTCCTGGGAAGCCTCGGTCGGAAGAGGTTTCTGGGGCTACTGGGAGTAGAGGTTTGAGACCATTTGCAAGATCATACATTCCCTCTGTTGCCTAATGGGGTCATTTATCTCTTCAGTTTTCCATCCCAGGGGAGATGAAAACCTTGTGCAAGTTGTGTAATACCTTCAAACAAGCAAACAGACAAAAACAGGAATTTCACAGAATACTTTTTATGGGGATAAGATGCACAGGGTGAGTGGTACGGTGGCCTAGAGGTTGAGCTCACAATCCGGAGGCTGTGAGTTCGATCCTAGGTAGTGGCAGATATTTCTCTCTCTGGGCACAATAAGAATATATCTGCTGAAGAACACTCTGCATTGGCAACAGGAAGGGCGTCTGGCCAGTAAACACTCAGTTACCCAGACTTCACCCTGCAAGGGATTATGGGGTCATTAAAAGAAGATGATAAGATGCCCAGAATGCACATGCCTTGTAATTGTCTTGCCATTCTATACTGCATGCCCATCATGTTATTTTCCTTCCATGAGCTGAGGTGGCGCAGTGGTTAGGATGCAGTACTGCAGGCCACTTCAGCTGACTGTTATCTGCAGTTCAGCGGTTCAAATCTCCCCAGGCTCAAGGTTGACTCAGCCTTCCATCCTTCCGAGGTGGGTAAAATGAGGACCCGGATTGTTGTTGGGGGCAATATGCTGACTCTGTAAACCGCTTAGAGAGGGCTGAAAGCCCTATGAAGCGCTATATAAGTCTAACTGCTATTGCTATTGCTAATCTCACCGGCTCAAGGTTGACTCAGCCTTCCACCCTCCGAGGTGGGTGAAATGAGGACCCAGACTGTGGGGGCGATATGCTGACTCTGTAAACCGCTTAGATAGGGCTGAAAGCCCTATGAAGCGGTATATAAGTCTAACTGTTATTGCTTGGTTAACAACATTATGCAAAAAAAGATAAGTTATAATAAAGAAAAGAAATAAAAGATTTTAAAAAAGAAAGAAAAAATGTTATATTTGTTATTATGCCTGTCCACACCTTGCTGAAATCTACATTGATGCTCCAATTAAACTTGCCTTTTTTTTCTTTAAATTTTTCATTTCTTTCTAATTAGGAATCTTAGAACTGTTGCAGGAACTGGGTATGTCTAGTTTAATGAAAAGAAAGACTAGGGGGTTACATGATAGCAGTGTTCCAATATCTCAGGGGCTGCTGCAAAGAAGAGGGGGTCCCAACTATTCTCCAAAGCACCTGAGGGTAGAACAAGAAGCAATGGGTGGAAACTAATCAAGGACAGAAGCAATTTAGAACTAAGGAGAAATTTTTTGACAGTTAGAACAATTAATTAGTGGAACAACTTGCCTCCAGAAGTTGTGAATGCTCCAACACTGGAAGTCTTTAAGAAGATGTTGGATATCTATTTGTCTGAACTGGTGTAGGGTTTCCTGCCTAAGCAGGGGGTTGGAATAGAAGACCTCTAAGGTCCCTTCCAACTCTGTTATTCTATTCTGTTCTATTCTATTCCATTCTATTCCATTCCATTCCATTCCATTCTATTTTTATTCAAATTACCCATCAGTGGCTTTCTCTGGCTTCTTCTTCCTCTCAACCTCTTCTCTCCTAGTACAGTTTAAATTATGCTTACATGCTACAGCACTACACAATTGCTGTGTGGCATACTGATTACATTTGTGGCACACAGCATTCATGAACACTCATTAAGGCTGCCTGCCTGCTCATGGTCCGGAAAATTAACATATATATTCTAGCTTAATTTTACTATTAAGGTAATAAAGTTATTAATTAAAAAGAGGGATAAAACACCTACATTAAAACACCCTTGTCATCCAGCTCTAGATTGATTTGCTTTGTTACGATGGCTTTTTCTGCCCCTTCCTTCACACAATTCACAGCAGCTTATGTGAGTGGAAGCCTCCTTTTAATATATCGCTAATGTCTTTCATTTTGGCTTCCAGTAACTCAGGATAGAATTATTTTCACAGCTCATTTAGGACAACACGTGAAACATATAATGAGTCCGGTGCCAATGCAGCAAAAAATCATGCAGGAAATGGTTTTCCAAGGGAAAGTCGACGCACGTTAAAATTAGATTTTGAAGATGCAGGATAGAAAGAGTATTGGCAACTCTTGAGTACGCCATGGATTGCCAGGAAAACAAGCACATAGACAATAAAACAAATCAGTATAGTATTCTAACTTGACACACAAATGACCTAGCGTAAATTATTTTGGGCTGGGCACATCATGTAAAGAACTATCTCTTTTGGGAAGTCAATATGGTCAAGAAATGGGGAAGGAAAAAGGAGAAAGAACGACCAACAGCAACGTGGCTAGCCTTAATTTCATTGCAGCTGTGATGCTTCTATACCAGTGTTTCTCAACCTTGGCAACTTGAAGATGTCTGGACATCAACTTCCAGAATTCCCCAGCCAGCGAATTGCCAAGGTTGAGAAACACTGTTCTATACCATTAGAATATTGGGGGGGAAAAACAGATTGTGGGTCATTCTGAAGAAAACCTATCTGTATGATGTCTATGAATCAACACTAACTTAATGGCACATTGTCATAAATAGCAATAGCAATAGCAGTAGACTTATATACCGCTTCATAGGCCTTTCAGGCCTCTCTAAGTGGTTTACAGAGTCAGCATATTGGCCCCAACAATCTGGGTCCTCATTTTACCCACCTCGGAAGGATGGAAGGCTGAGTCAACCCTGAGCCGGTGAGATTTGAACTGCTGACCTGCTGATCTAGCAGTAGCCTGCAGTGCTGCATTTAACCACTGCGCCACCTTGGCAATAGTACTTAGACTTATATACCACTTTACAGTGTTTTACCGCCCTCTCTAAGCAGTTTACAGAGTCATCATCTTGCCCCCAACAACCTGGCTCCTCATTTTACCCACCTAGGAAGGCTGGAAGGCTGAGTCAATTTTGAGCCTGGTGAGATTTGAACTGCCAAATTTCAGGCAGCAGGCAGGCAGCAGCACTGCACTCTAATCACTGCACCACCTCATAAATATTCTTAGGGAGAATATATCTCCTTCCGCTACTACAAAATAAAACCCCATCCAGGACAATGCGGTATAAAATACAGTGGTACCTCAAGCTTTTGTCAATAATCTGTTCCAGAAGATATGATGAAAAGTAAAACAAGACTTCCAAGATCCCTTCCAACTCTACTATTCTAAATTCTACTTACTACGTGACCCACTATTTTGCCTGGAAGAAATAGCAAATCATGATGTAGTCAACTTCATCAAGTTGTCCTTTGAACATCAACTACCAGGAGAAAAGCAATTGCTGGAACAAGATTTCTGCTCAAAATGCTTTGAATACTGAATCCAATGCGTTCTGAAGCAATAGAGTGATGAATTATGTCAACAATATGCTCCTATTGCATTGAGAGCAACAACCGAAATAAAATAATTTCACCCAATTTGTGACTCGCCATATATAGCGAATTGCACCAGAAGCAAACGATGGGCGAGATTCTTTTTTCTAATGAACATCTGATGGACGATGTTCTCTTTTTTCTGCCCACCACATGAGGAGTAGATGTTGAGAGGCCATATTGCACAGAGCCATAATGACGGTCTGAGAGTCCTCTCAAAGCATGTCTTCTCTAAAGCACAGAGTTTTGCATGTCAATTCTCAGCCATTAAGTCTTTCCAGAGCAGAAGGTTGACAAACATTGTTCAAGAGTCATCTGTGGTAGCATCAGAGAAAGTTACGTTAACATTTTCCTCTCCACTGACACAACCATATGGAGCTTTATGGTCTACCATAATTTCCCATCTCTAAAAACAGGCTATCGCCTGAAAATGTTCAGGCTGCAATAAATATGCTTGGCTTTAATGTGGCTCTATGCTCTTTAACAGCTTGCAAGTGCTCTTCTGGCAAACGTGTTGAATTTCTTTTAAAAGTGACTTAAACGGCATTTGTTATTTCCATGGAGTGCATGCATCCAATTCTTTCTTTCATGGTCCTTGGGATTTTTGAACCTAATATCCCATTGGTTTCCACTATCAGGAAAACAAAAAGTTTCTTCAAGGAGATGACAGTTGAGAGAAATGTAAATAAAGTCGTGACCCGTCAAAACCGCGGAGGACAAAATCGCGCTTGACGAAAGCGTGCATTTGACGTCATCACAGCGCGATAAAAAAATTAAAAATTGAAATAAAAATAAAATTAAAGTAAGCTGATTCACATAAAGGTAAGGGTTAGGGTTAGGGTTAGGGTTAGGGTTAGGTTAAGGGTTAGGGTTAGGTTTAGAGCGTTAGGGTTATGTTTAGCGTTAGGTTAAGGGTTAGCGTTAGGTTTAGTGTTAGGTTAAGGGTTACGTTTAGGGTTAGATTTAGGGTTAGGTTAAGGGTTAGGTTTAGGGTTAGGTTTGGGGGGGTTAGGGTAAGGTTTTTGCTTTATTTTTACATTTTTCGATCACAGCGTGATGTTTTCGTCGCGCTGTGATGACGTCAAATGCGCGCTTTCATCGAGCACGATTTTGTCCTCCGCGATTTTGTGGTGGAACCAATAAAGTAAGCATTTAGCTGCTGAAAGGGCTTGGATTTTATTGTGAAATAAATTCTGACTGTGTCACCCAACCCCTGAATGATGACATGTTTGAGGAAAAACCAGTCTTCCTAGACATTGTTAGTTTGGAACACCCCTCGGCAACTACATATTCTATAAACGCAGCAAACCCTCATCAAGATCTCCAATATCATTATAATGAAAATAGATTATGACATGATAAAAGAGTTAGGTTTGTGGAAGAGTTAGGGTTTCTTTAGATTAGAACAAGATTTTTTTCTGTCCAGTTGTGACTCATCTTGAATTGTTAGCTTCCACATCAATTGAAGAACTATTGGTGCGCCTAGGCTCTCGCTTGACATTTCATATGAAACGTTTCATATAATAAATAAATATAGGTATCATATATAGCGACAAGAGCACTATAGCATAATAAAACACCCTTTTTACGACCCTATCATCTTTTAATTCGCGGTAGAGTTGGATCTGCGCATTTAGCGGCCTACGGCACATTAAAATTAAAATTTAATTAAAATCAAAATTTACTGGCCAGATTTCCATTAAAATAATTTCTTAAAATACACATATAATGTAAATAAACAACTACATATTCTAGAAACCTAGCAAATCACTTGTCAAGGTCCGTAATGTCATTATAATGAAAATGTATTATGGCACAATAAAAGAATTAGGTTTGTGAAAGAGTTAGGTTGGTTTTTGATCTACAGAACAATTGTCCGGTTGTGATTGGTGTTAGTTTCCACATCAATTGAAGAACAAGTGGTTCACTCAGACTATTGCTTCACATTTCTGTGCCATATATTTATTTATTATATTTGTTACCTCTGCCAATCAGACCCCATTCAGTGGGTTACAAGAGCACTATAGCTTAATTAACTCTCTTTTTATAACTTTGTCATTCCTTAATTCAGGGTAGAGTCAGGATGGAGCTGAGCATTTACTGCCCAGATGCATATTAAAATTAAATTAAAATTAAAAATTACTGGCCGGGTTCACATTAAAAAAATAATTCCTGAAAAATACACATATATAAAAAGCTAAAGTACAGTACTAATTAAAAAGCAGATAGCAGCAACGATTGCTCATGTGCACATCTAAATAAGTCAGTGTGGAGCAATTTATAAAATGCTTACAAAGTGAGGATTGATTGCATCTTATTGGCCATCTGGCTATCACTCTTGCCATCATCAGTTGTTATGCTGCATCTGACACAATGTTGATTTTAGGTTGTATGGTTTAATCGGTTATTTATTGTACTTGTAATAGAATTATCTATAATGCACAAGTGTGCAGTTTAGGGATAAGGTGCCACCAGAGTTGAAGAGAATGTTAAAAACCACAGTCCAAAATTTGGCAAAGTCATTTGGGGATATTTTTATTTATTTATTTATTTATTTATTTATTTATTTATTTATTTATTTATTTATTTCTTTATTTGTTTATTTATTTATTTATTCATTCATTCATTCATTCATTCATTCATTCATTCATTCATTCATTCATTCATTCATTCATTCATTCATTCATTTATTAGACTTATATACCGCTTCATAGAGCTTTCAGCCCTCTCTAAGTGGTTTACAGATTTTTAGCAAATTGAGTCAGCAAATTGCCCCCACAGTCTGGGTCCTCATTTCACCCACCTCGGAAGGTTGGAAGGCTGAGTCGACCTTGAGATGGTGAGATTTGAACCGCTGAACTGCAGATCACAGTCAGCTGAAGTGGCCTGCAGTACTGCACCCTAACCACTGTGCCACCTCGGCTCTGATGGTAACTAATCATTAATTTTCATGTGTCGATTTATCAAGCCCGATCACATAATTTTGTAGTGGAGCACGGGTATTCAGCTAGTTAGTTAATTACTATGAGAAAGAAAGCAGCCTATCTGTTTGGCAAATGTAGTGTGATGAAATAAGATTGCATAGAAATTAATTCAGCAATATGGGTTATTTTATTGTTTGTAGTAGTTAGTTCAGAAGGATACATACTGTAGTGCTGTTCCATTTTCAAATTCATCGCTTTATCTCCCCACACATCACACAGAAACAACTGCATGCTAAATAGGGAACAAATCTTAGCCATAAAATAAGGACATTTATTGTACAAATCCGCCAGGCTCCTAGGGATGAAGTTGAGCTCCTTTGAAAATAAGTGTTGATTGAACATGAAATTATAGGGCAAAGACATATTAAGGAGCCGAATTTAATTATATAGTGTTAGAAGAAATTATTATAAATTAACAAAATGGAAATTTATTTAGGAAAAGAAATTGGGAAATAAGGTGGAGGAACAATAGCACCAAGGATTTCATTACTGATGTAGTAACAACAGAAGTGGTTTTTTTTTTCCTTTTGTCCATAATTCACATTCCATTATGTGTGGTGCACCTGGAACTGCATCAAAATGTACCAGGTGCAAGAAAGAAGTGAATTTAGCCATTTCAAAGAAATGTGGGTTTAGATAATTATGGTAAATATGTTTCCTTCCTTCCTTCCTTCCTTCCTCCCTCCCTCCCGCCCTCCCTCCCTCCCTCCCTCCCTCCCTCCCTCCCTCCCTTCCTTCCACAATCTTCATAGAGTCAGCTACCTTAGGGGTGGTACACACTTACCTCCCCTACTGGTTTTCAAATGTGAGCATGTGCCTTCTATACATGCACTTTTGGCAAAACAAAGGGCCTACATGGGATGCCATAGAGCCAGGGCGGATGGGCATGGCCATCCACAATTTCCGCTACCAGTTTGGGCGAACTGATAGCAATAGCAGTTAGACTTATATACCGCTTCATAGGTCTTTCAGCCCTCTCTAAGCGGTTTACAGAGTCAGCATATTGCCCCCAACAACAATCCGGGTCCTCATTTCACCCACCTGGGAAGGATGGAAGGCTGAGTCAACCCTGAGCCGGTGCGATTAGAACCGCCGAACTGCAGATAACAGTCAGCTGAAGTGGCCTGCAGTTCTGCACCCTAACCACTGTGCCACCTCGGCTCTGAACTGGTAGAATACCACCACTGAGCTACCTATCAGATACCTATCTTGTTGGCATACAGTCAAACAGACGTGCACATCATTGGGAGAGGAAATTCACAAAGGTTTATGACTTCATAATCTGCTGCTCTATGGGAAGATCACAAAGCTTAGATCCACTGTAGTCCACCTTGGAGGCAGTCTGGATGAATAGTTGATATTCTCTGCTAGTTCTAGATTTGCACGACTATAGATATGGCCGTGTTTCTAGCACCATCTACCTCATGGAGGTCTCAGTAACATTCCAAATTCATTTTAATGCACTCTCTGAATACTTGACAACTATGAGCCTGGAATCTAAGTTATGTAGATCTTAGTAGGATAATTAAAAAAGAAACCAATACATATGCTCATTAAAAGATACTAGATAAGTTTCTATTTCAGGATGGGGAGAGAAACAAAGTCCCATCTTTAAGACTGTCTGCACTGAGTGTGCCATATACCAAATATCTCTGCAGTCTCTGGAAAGTGTGCATTTTTTTTTCAACTGACATTTTGTTTGGGAATCCTCTCACATCACCACTCGATCACTGAATTCCTCACCTTTTGTCTAAGAGCTGTTTGTTATTAAGAATCTGCTGTTTTGAGATGAGTGAAAATTTTAGCAATAAGTGGGAATCACCACTGTCTTCTTCATCAGCAGTGCTGTCTTTGGTGAGTCTGCAGACAAATGGGTTGTGGCCCTCCAGCTGCCAGCAGAGCAGGCAGCCGACTTGGGTGATGAGGAGATTGGGGAGGAACCTGGGCCAGTCCTGGAGTCTGGGGAAGGATCTGATGGATGCTCTGGGTCAGAAACAGAGATAGAGCCAGGGCCGCCCCCAACATTTCCCAGCTGCCTTTGGAGTTGGAGATAAGCGGGGAAGAGGAACAGCTGGGGTGGTCCGTTCCAGATGCACATATGCGCAGAGCTGTCAGGAGAGGAAGACAACTGAGGACCAGGAGCCGACTCAGGCGGAAAGGCACATGTGGATGCTGAGTGGCTCCTCCCTGGCTGGGGAATAAATAGAAGCAAAAGCGGAGTGGTCCAGGGGTGGGTTCCATCAGGCACTACTGCTGGTTCGCTATTGTGTGCGCCTCACATATGTGCTTGATGTGTGCTGCACGTCCATGTGCAGTACAATTAAAATTGTTCTGTGCATGCACAGAACTGTAAAACAAGATTGTAGAGCCTACGGCACCACCGGGAGAACCAGTTCGAGGGTGTGACAGGCCTGGGTTGCTGCCGGTTCCAGCGACTCAGGCCACCAAACTGCAGGTCTGAACCAGTAGGAACCCACCACTGGAGTGGTGTCATAGGAGACAACTGTTCGGATTTCTTTAGGAAGATTTGCTCATCATGGTTCGTGTCTTAGAGAACTGTTTGAGAGAATTTAATTTATAGCTTTGTGGCTGGAAGCTCCTGACCTGGCAATTATCCAAGGAGCTGATAAGGTCTGTACTTCAGTTAACTCTTGGAAGGATTATTACCTGGACTTTTCTATGCCATGAATTAGCAGTTCGCAGTTAGACTTCTATACCACTTCATAGGGCTTTCAGCCCTCTCTAAGCGGTTTATAGAGTCAGCATATTGCCCCCACAGTCTGGGTGCTCATTTTACAATCCTCGGAAGGATGGAAGGCTGAGTCAACCTTTGAGCCGGTGAGATTAGAACCGCCGAACTGCAAATAGCAGTCAGCTGAAGTGGCCTGCAGTACTGCACGCCACCTTGGCTCTTAACAGTAGTTAAATGAAGAGGGAGTTTTTTGCAACAAGGAGTCTGTTTCTTGGTTCTGCTAAGGCTGCGTCAGAACTAAATTGACATTATGGATCGTTCAGTGTTGGCCTATAAATGTCATGTGCATGTTTCATTGGCAGAGGATATTTATGTTCTCTAATAAAAGGCTAGAAAATGTCCCCTAGAACTCCAGGAAAGAACTGAAAGCTTTGGGAGAGCTGTCTTTATAATTATTTTCATTACCACTACCTCTTAAATTTTTAAAAAGGAAGAAATTACTTGAATCCAATTATATCTGCCATAACATGCAAATATGCATACAAACACACATATTTCTTTATCAATAAATTTAAATGTATTTACAAACACACATTTTGCATTAATATAAAAAAATTATATCTAACCATGTGCCAAACGAGCTGTGTCTCGGAGGATTAGGATTAGGATTTATTTCATTTATATGCCGCCCTTTTCCCCGAAGGGGACTCAGGGCGGCTCACAACTCAGTCAAGGGAAAGGAGGTACAAACAGGGGATAACAAAGACAACAAACAATACACAATTTAAAACACACAACAACCGTACCATTCGAGAAGGGGGGGGGAGAAAAGAGGAATGGCAAATCCATAACATTCACCAAAATATATCCTTGGATGCAGTGATGGGATTCAAAAACTTTTACTACCGGTTCTGTGGGCATGGCTTGGTGCGCATGGCTTGGTGGGTGTGGCAGGGGGAGGATATTGTAAAATCTCCATTCCCACCCCACTGCAGGGGAAGGTTACTGAAAAATCCCCATTTCCTCTCAATCAGCTGGGACTCAGGAGCCAGAGAATAGATGGGGGCAGGGCCAGTCAGAGGTGGTATTTACTGGTTCTTTGAACCACTCAAAATTTCCACTACCAGTTCTCCAGAACTGGTCAGAACCTGCTGAATGCCCACCTCTGCTTAGATGACTTTCATGATGTATTAAGGGTTATCCAGGCTGGGCAACTTTGGAGTATGCTATGGGAAAAACTGAAGCTTCCAAACTAGAAGCATTTCCACCCAGAAGCTTTCTCCAATAATAGTGGTTTGGAGTGGTTTAAGGCCATCCAATTTCTTGAATGAGGCTTGAAACATCTTCAAGAAAAAGAAAAAACAAGAAAGTCCAGTTGCCTTTTGAAAAAGCGCCATTGGGGCAATCATGACCTGGATGACTGAGAATCTCCATAGATATTACAGTTTCTTATTATCTAGTAGCATTTTTATTGAATACAAGGTTACAATTCTAAAAAAGCTTTTTGAATGAAAAAGCGAAAGATCTTCAAGGGAACAAGAAAGTCCAGCTGCTTTTTTGGGACAAGAAATTGTATTCTGACATTTGGTTCGTCTCCAGATTTTGGCAAACAATTAATGATGATTTTTATGGGGAAGATAAAGAAAGTGGCGTGGAAAGAATTTTGGCTTGCTGAAGAGGAAAACTCTCCTGGTATCAGTCTGAGGACTCCTGGATTTCAACACGTAACTTTTTAAGTGAAAGTTTTTGTCAAATGGGAAACCCCCTTCTTTTGCAGGCTGCTTTTGATCATACCTATTGCATCTCAGGCCAGATCAGGTAGTTTTAAATGGTTCCACCACAAAACCGCGGAGGACAAAATCGCGCTCGACGAAAGCGCGCATTTGACGTCATCACAGCGTGACGAAAACATCGCGCTGTGATCGATAAATGTAAAAATAAAGCGAAAACCTTACCCTAACCCCCCGCCAAACCTAACCCTAAACCTAACCCTTAACCTAACCCTAAATCTAAGCCTAAACGTAACCCTTAACCTAACGCTAAACCTAACGCTAAACCTAACGCTAACCCTTAACCTAACGCTAAACGTAACCCTAATGCTCTAAACCTAACCCTAACCCTAAACCTAACCCTTACCTTTATGTGAATAGGCTTGCTTTAATTTTAATTTTATTTCAATTTTTAATTTTTTTCGTCGCGCTGTGATGACGTCAAATGCGCGCTTTCGTCGAGCGCGATTTTGTCCGCGGTTTTGACGGGTCACGGTTTTAAATTAGCAGTGTGATCAATGTGATCATAAAAACAAAAATATAATGTATTTGTATTTGTATTTATTTGTCTTGTATGCCGCCCACTCCCGAAGGACTCCGGGCGGCTCACAATAGACAAGGGAAGGGGGAAAACTAAACAAAGACAACACTTTAAAACAAAACCGCAACATTCACAATTTCCGTGGAGCTGGATATTTCACAGGCCCCCCCAGCCTGCTGGAGCAGCCAGCCATGTGTCGCATGATACCCGCAAAAGAAACTGGATATGTTGTTTTTTTAAAATTGTTTTCTCTATTGCTTTTCTTGCTCTGGGCTGATCAGTAATCATAGACAAAGTTATCTATTTGTGCATCCCTAAAAATAAAAAAGAAATACAGGAAAAGAATACAAAATAGGAGGCCATACTGTCAGTAAGCATTCACAGGGAAAGCCAAGTGACAAAATGTGTTGGTTTTGCAAGGAACACAAATTCTGTAACAGCATCTTTTAATAGCAAAGACTGACGCTCAATAAAGATTTCCTGAGTAATCCAAGCTCCCGCATTGTTTGTCTTTAAAACACTTTCCAGTTTACTTACTCTCCATGCACAGTCATCCCACGTAACGTTCTCCCTTAACGGGTAGCTTTATAGTGCTCTTCTTTCTACTCTACACCTCCATTCAAATGTCTTATGCTGCTTCAAATTTGTAAGGCCTTTGCCCAATCCGCTTGGAACCCAAAATCACTTGTGTGACTAGGAAGAAGATGACAGCTGTTGCTTGGATTAGCTTACTCCTGCTGCAGTGTTTCTCAACCTTAGCAACTTGAAGATGTCTGGACTTCAACTCCCAGAATTCCCCAGCCATTTTTGGTAAAATAAATTTAAGCAGTAGATATTTTTTTATATAACACAGGTGAATCCAAACAAAACTGAGCTCTATTCTTTACTTAAAGAACAAAATCAATGCATTTTTTTTTCCTAAAAGACAAGTATGTTTAAGATGGTACATTCAATTTTGATTTTGACTTCTGTGTTTTGAAAGCATGTTTCAGCACAGAATGAAATGAGTAAATACAATAGAAGCACTTTAAGATTAAAAATATGTGTAAGAGAAATGGATTTAAATAATATTAATGGAACAGGTGTTATGTTACTGTGCAAAAAGAATTAAAATACAGTTGCATAGACAAATTACTTATTATTAATATTAGAGCATCATTATGTAGTCTGCGTTGTTTAGGAGCCAAGGTGGCGCAGTGGTTAAATGCAGCACTGCAGGCTACTGCTAGATCAGCAGTTCAGCGGTTCAAATCTCACCGGCTCAGGGTTGACTCAGCCTTCCATCCTTCCGAGGTGGGTAAAATGAGGACCCAGATTGTTGGGGGCAATATGCTGACTCTCTGTAAACCGCTTAGAGAGGCCTGAAAGGCCTATGAAGCGGAATATAAGTCTACTGCTATTGCTATTGCTATTAGTTAAAAAAGTTAATGAGTAGAAAAACATTATGTACATTTGTACTCAATCCTCATAATGGCCTGGAGTTTTACTTACTTATATAACTTCCAAGAAAAAAGCTTGTCATTTTAAAATGTAGCACTAAACCAGATTAATTCTACTGTCAGTATCCAAGGACTTTAATACCATGCAGCTGAGCCACAGGTATTGGCTAAAGGTCATCCAAACAGAATCAATAATCCCACATAAAGTAGGACGACATCTGTATTTACATAGGCCATCTCAATGTAGTTAAGCTTCTCCGGTCATCTACTACCTGTATGTATAAAATTATTATGGTTTCTTCTCAAATGACTGCAGTGTTGGGAAATGTGAGATGCAGAGGGAATGTTATGGTTCATGTATAAATACTTTATGTCCCAAGAAGAGTTAAAGTAAGAAAAATCTCCTTCTACTTGTTACAAATTCACTTTGAAATAAATGAATATATTCAATCTCTCAAATTAGTTCTTTGTGATGGTCATATTACTTTCTGCTTCAATTTGCCAGCACTGGTGTCGTCCTGAAGAGAGTCACTTAGAATGGTCCAACCCAGATGCTTTATAGAGATCTTAAGTTTCCAACAGTCTGACACTGTTTTTTTTTTTTTTAATTGCATCTGGCTTATAATTCTGAAATAAAGATAAAGGAAAAAGTTCTGCTCACACGTATGTGCTAGTCATTCCCCATTCTAGGTGCTCATCTCCGTTTCAAAGCTGAAGAGACAGTGCTCTCTGAAGACCTCTACGTAGTCATGTGGCCAACATGACTAAATGCTGAAGGCGCACCGAACGCCGTTATCTTCCCACCAAAGGTGGTTCCTGTTTTTTTTCTACTTGCATTTTTACATGCTTTCAAACTGCTAGGTTGGCAGAAGCTGGGTCAAGTGACGGGAGCTCACTCTGTTACGCGGCGCTAGGGATTCGAACCACTGAACTGCCAACCTTTTTGATCGACAAGCTCAGAGTCTTAGCCACTGAGCCACCGTGACCCTAGAAATTCTCAAATACCTAGAAATTCTGGAATACCTAAAAATTCTGAAATACTAGAGACTTAAAAATATTAATAGAGGCACACAGCTCTGAAATAATGGGCTTTGTTTGCTAAACATGACCATTCCACAGAGGATGGAGATCTCAAGCATACATATAAGTTACAGTGGAGAGAGAGAGAGAGAGGGAGAGAGGGAGGGAGGGAGGGAGGGATGGAAGGAGGGAGGAAGGGAAGGAGGGAGGGAGGGAGAGGGAGAAATTATGTACGTATCTATATGTAGGAGATCTGTTCTCTTCCTTGGAGCAAGCTGGCATCACACTTGGCTTCCATGAAGATTTCCCCCCTGGGCTTCTATATCAGAAAAGGCTTCTATGCAGATTTTATGCCCCAGAAGAACCCTTTGTCAGTTTGGGCAAAGAGAACTGGCCAACTATTTTAGCAAGCTGTGCTGGAGAAGGTTCAGACCCAGATCCTCTGGCGCTACTTGCCAAAGCCTCAGGCTAGTCATGCCAGAAGAGGACAGCAGCACCTTGCACCGATATTTGGCCACAATATCACAAAAGAACTGTACTGAGAAGGGACCCGCAAAGCAGAGCAAAGAAAGATCATCCCTTTAAGTCTTAGAAGTGAGGATGCTGTGCTACTCTGCAAAGCAGCTCCGAGGAAGTGCTTCTTTTGAACCTTTGAAGCCAAAGCACCCCTTTGAAGATTTTCACAGCCCTAATCATAATTGCAAGAGCCATTCACAGACTTGTCAGCCCCCGAATCTAATACTTTCCTCCTTGCAGAAATGTAAGATACTATTTTCAAAGACATCTTCAAGGCTTTTTTTAGTGCAGAGCATGATGTCCTGTCCTTTCCAATGTGCTAAGCTCCCAAACAACTTATTAAAAGCTGAACTCTCCGGAGAATTTTGAATCAGAGATGAGTTAGATGCCTGCTAAAATCGGCCCCCTTTCCACTGAATTTGATATAGCACATACTAAATAGAATCAAAGACTTCGTATAATATGTTATCTTCATTTTTTGTACTCGTCCCTTTTATCCCGTGATTAGACAGAATTTTACACAGTTGGAAATTCTTTAAGAAAATACAAGTGTGTCGGTTGTGATAAAACATGAATAATGATAAGAAAAACAGAGAGAGACAGAGACAGGGAGAGAGGGAGAGAGGGAGAGAGGGAGAGGGAGAGAGAGAGAGAGAGAGAGAGAGAGAGAGAGAGAGAGAGAGAGAGAGAGAGAGAGAGAGAGAGAGAGATTTCCACGGAATATTTCATATATTAAAGATGACACTCTTTAACATGTGCATCAACTCAATTTCTGAAAAACATGTTTTAAATTTTACAAAGTGCGACATAATCAGTCAGGCGGATCATCAAATTGTGTCACGCAGAGAGGTGTAAAGGAAATGCATTAAGAGAAGATTGCTACAAGTAATATATACACTTCTCATTAATTTTACTCCTAAGTAACCACCTGACAAAAACTGCATATTAGCTATTGGTGGGGAACAAAAGCACACGAACAAAGCTAAGAAAACCTAACAAATAAACTGTCATTTAAGATTAGTGCAAATTGAGTTCTATATTCCAGGCAAGGTGACAAATTATACCTTTACTTAAAACAGAATGATAATTTCTTATGATGATTTCATCCCTCTACTGCATGTTCACTTAAACTGTAATATATGAGTCACCCTAATATACTACTTTCAGAGAAATTGACTTCCAGTTGCTAAAGATGATTCTCTCTGTGTGTTTATGCAAGTATGTCTTTTAGAGAGAGATTTATTCAGTTTTATTTGTAACTAAATCATACACCCACGGAGAAAATCTATCTGTGTGGTAGCAGCTTGGTGGCCCATAATCAGTCAAATCGTACAGCTATGCATTGAAGGCATGGATATTAATTAGCAGAAGAAATAATTTCATACAAGAAGTTACACTTCTGCAAAAGTTTGATGGTGTAGTTTCTGACCTTAGCTTAGTGATCAGATCCCCGAGGTACCTGAGGAATGAATATGATGGTTTTTCATTCTATAATAAAATATCAATAATCTGAAATTTCCTTGGCTGGCTATCTTTCAATTTCCTCCCATAAGGACAACACAGACAAAGAACCCTAAATTATTAGAGGATTTAATAGTAGTCACAGCCAGAAAGGCTATAAATAAAGAAAAAGCAATAACAGAGCATCTCTGCCTATTGAAAATAATAAAATTAGTTCAAAACTCTACCAGAAAAAAAATATAAACCATAGGACTGACTTCCCATTCTTTTCATTAATGCTTTAAAATGGTAATCTTTGTCACATTTCTCTTTTCTCCATTTCTTTATTAATCCCATTTTTGCCTTCTTTGTTGAAAATCTCTATTGACACACCATGGAGTGGGGGAGCTATCTCTGTATGAAATACAATGACTACCATGAATGCTATGATTTTTTCCCCAAGGCTTTTAAAGGACAAAATATATATATTTTGATCAGAAGGCAATATAATGTTCAGAGAAAATAAATGATTTATTGACAAAATAGATGAACAATGAGGAAATCCATTCTGGTTCTGCATTTTTCTCAAAATCAGTGAACTACCATAGGTATAATTTACCTGAGCACAGAATTATAGAGCAGCTGAACAATAAAGAAAATAGTTTAATATACATTGTACAGTGCTAGGGTAAGATACCAGATATTCACCATCTTTTTTAAAGAAACATTTTCAGTGTTGTTTGTATAGGGAAGGAAGAGGTTGACATCTATTCATTGCATCTTAAAAACTATACGGGTGCACCTATAGCTATTTTATAGAACACTCTAATTTTAAAAAGGAATGGAAATCACTGGGTTTCAAATAAAATTATAGGCTTGGGTGTTCTAACTTTCCCTCTGTACAATGGAATAGAATTCAGGGAATGATGTCCCCCATCTTAGTCTTCTGGTTGAATGCCTTGTGCCTCTCTACCCTCAGATATTCTATGGTTCAGTGTAGAATGTGCAGGAACGTTGTAGGGAAAGGTAGGGACACCTTATGAAAGGGTTCCACCACAAAACCGTGGTAGACTAAAGCACGCTCGACGAAAGCGCGTACCTGACGTCATCACAGCGCGAAGAAAACATCACGCTGTGAGCGGTAAAGTTAAAATTAACGCGAAAACCTTACCCTAACCCCCCCCAAACCTAACCCTAAACCTAACCCTAAACCTAACCCTTAACCTAACCCTAAACCTAACGCTAACCCTTAACCTAACCCTAACCCTAACCCTTAACCTAACCCTAACCCTAACCCTAACCCTAACCCTTAACCTAACCCTAAACCTAACCCTAACCCTAACCCTAAACCTAACCCTTAACCTAACCCTAAACCTAACCCTTAACCTAACCCTAAACCTAACCCTTAACCTAACCCTAAACCTAACCCTTAACCTAACCCTAAACCTAACCCTTAACCTAACCCTAAACCTAACGCTAACCCTTAACCTAACCCTAACCCTAACCCTTAACCTAACCCTAACCCTTAACCTAACCCTAACCCTAACCCTAACCCTAACCCTAACCCTAACCCTAACCCTAACCCTTAACCTAACCCTAAACCTAACCCTAACCCTAACCCTTAACCTAACCCTAAACCTAACCCTTAACCTAACCCTAAACCTAACCCTTAACCTAACCCTAAACCTAACGCTAACCCTTAACCTAACCCTAACCCTAACGCTTAACGTAACCCTAAACCTAACCCTAACCCTTAACCTAACCCTAACCCTAACCCTAACCCTAACCCTAACCCTAACCCTTACCTTTACGTGAATCGGCTTGCTTTAAAAGCGCTTTTTAAAGCACCCTTTTTTCTCCGCGGTCGTATTTGTCGCGCTGCTGATGACGTCAGGTACGCGCTTTAATCGGGCGCGCTTTAGTGGACCGCGGTTTTGTCGTGCCACATATGAAAGTTTCTTTTTAATATAAGGAGAAATGCATGATCCAAATGCATGATGTGTTTCATATCCTATCATATCAAAAATTGATGGGTGACTGATGGTTATCATGTGTTCCTATCTTTTAAAGGTTGTACCTTTTAAACTCAAGCCATACCCATTTTTGAGCAAAGTCAATGGAATACTGGGGCTGACTTAGAAACATCCTCTCCTAGGAAGTAACATAGAGAGTAGATATTGAGAATGTTCCACAGAAATGTGTAACTTGTTATGAATCGGAAAGGAGAACGGAAGAAGCTTCTTAGATGAGAAGCAAAATGTCTTCAAGGAGTAACAAAGAAAATCCAGTTGCCTTTTCAAAAAGCAGCCATGACTTGGATGACTGAGAATGTCCATAGCAAAGGAGATGCTTATTGCTTATTGTGATATGTATTGAAAGATTTTATTTCGGCATATTTAAACGTTCAGGGAGTATGGATTAATAATTGTAAGAGGCTTACATTAAGAGCAGTGACGTGCGGTGAGGTTTATGGCTGGTGAGGCAGCAATTTTTTTAGACTTGTGGACTTCAACTCCCAGAATTCCACAGCCAGGCATGCTCAGTTCCGATTTAAAGCGACAGCATTTGTTTTTCTCCTTTGCTAAATAAGTTTCCTTCTTTCTTTTTCTTTTTCTTCTCCCTTCCCCCCTTCTTCTTCCCTCTCTCCCTCCCTCCCCCCTCTCTCAAACACACACAGACACACACAGACACACAATCCCTGATTAAGACACAAATTCTGCCAAGCATGGCTCTTTCTGGAAATTATTGATCTAGCGTGTTGATGACTTTTTCCTTCAAAAAAATGGAGAAGACATCCAAATTTGTTTCTAGGAAAAAAAAAATAGACAGATGGAAAATAGGAGAAATTTTGGGGGAAATAATCATCTAATGCTGCGGGTTTATATATTTCCAGACACTAACGCTGAGTGTACATTATTTGTTTTATTTAATTCATATAGCTGCCCATCTCATTAAAAGCAACTCTAGATAGCGTACAACAAATCTGGTATTTGAAGGCAGATCTTAGACTTTTTTTTTTTTTTAAAAAAGAGGACATTTTAATAAATTCAGAACAATAGAGTAGGACTCCATGGAAAGAAAAAATAATAATTGAGAAAATAGGTGTTGGAAGTTTCCCAAAAAGATGAAATTAAATGCTTAATTGCAAGCAGTTCAAATGAGGAAAAGGAAATACAGCAGAAAATGCCAATATCATTACAAGAACACTTACTTGAAATGTGAAGATTTAAAACGATAAACGTGAGAGACGGGGTTGGGAAAGCAAAAGCACATCATGACCTGAAGTTAGTTAACAAAAAAGTCACTTTCATATATGTTCCAAATAAAAGAATAAGAAACAGTGCCACTCAGTGAACATGGAAAATGGGTGATAAATAACAAAGAAAGGGAAGAGTTTCTACACTGATTCAATATTATCTGCATTTAGAATAATAAGAGTTGGAAGGGACCTTGGAGGTCTTCTATTCCAACCCCCTGCTTAGGCAGGAAACCCTACCCCACTTTAGACAAATGGTTCTACAATCTCTTCTTAAAAACTTCCAGTGTTGGAGCATTCTGGAGGCAACTTCTGTTCCACTGATTAATTGTTTTTACTGTCAGGAAATTTCTCCTAAGTTCTAAATTGCTTCTCTTCTTTATTAGTTTCTGCCCATTGCTTCTTGTCCCACCCTCAGGCGCTTTGGAGAATAGCCTGACTCCCATTTCTTTCACCAAGCAATTACGATTCCAGTTCGATCAAAACAGAAGTATACTTAAGGTTAGGTTTAGGTTAGGTTTATTGGATTTAGATGCCTCCCTTCTCCCAAGGACAACATAAAAGAAAACACATATTACAAAAATTAAAAGGGACATTAAATAAAGTATCCCCAAAAACCCAATTGATATTTACAATGAAATTTTAAAAATTAAATTAAAATTAATAACCAAATTAATCCTATATTTTATTCTATTCAGGCTAGGCCAGCTTGCTGGAAAAGCCAACTTTTTATGGCATGTCGGAAGGACTGGAGGTCAGGGATTATGCAAATCTCTGAGGGCAACTCATTTCAAAGGCCACTTTGCCACTTTTATCGCCATTAAGTAGGATTTAATATGAATTCTTACCAGTGTTCGATCGGATTTGGACCGGCTGGCCCTCCAACCACTCTCTAGGCATCTTTTCTGGCGTTTCATCTCCCGGAGCTCCTCGGTAAACCAGGGAGCTACCCAGGATCGACACCGGGTCAGAGGCCGTAAAGGCACAACGCGATCCAAGACCCCAGTGGCTGCCCTATCCCAGGCTTCCGCTAGGGCTTCGGTTGAGTTGTGAGCAAGGGATTCAGGGAAAGTCCCAAGCTCCATCAGGAACCTTTCAGGGTCCATCAGGCGCCTGAGGCGGAACCATCTAGTTGGTTCCGCCTCCCTGCGGTGAGGGGTAGCAGTATGGAAGTCAAGCCTGATGAGGAAATGATCCGACCATGACAAGGGTTGGATAGAAATATCCCCTAAATCTAGATCATTCATCCACTGCCCAGAGACAAAAATCAAGTCGGGCGTGTGTCCCCCATTATGGGTGGGGTCTTGAATTAACTGAGTTAGCTTCGTAGCTGTCATGGAAGCCATGAACTCCCGAGCTGACTCGGATGTCTCGCCAATGGAAGGCAGATTGAAATCCCCCAGGATCATAAGCCTGGGGAAATCAACCGCCAATCCAGCTAACACATTCAGCAGCTCCGGCAGGGCCGATGAAACATAGCAGGGAGACAGGTACGTAACAAAAAGGCCCACCTGAACTCCAAGGCCCCATTTACACAAAAAGGGACTCACACCCACCTAACTCAGGCACAGTGACCTCCTGAGGTCTGAGACTTTCCCTAATAACCACTGCTACCCCTCCAGCCCTGTGCTGGGGTCTCGGCTGGTGAAACACCCGGAAGCCTGGTGGGCATAAATTAACTAAGGGAAACACCCCCCTCATGGCCCAACCAGATGTCTGTAATGCACGCCAGGTCCACTCTACCCTCTTGTATGAGGTCGTAAATGAGGGGAGCCATATGTACCACGGACCTGGCGTTAAGTGACACCAGCCGGAGACCAAGGTCCTGTAATCCCAAGCACCCAGGGGTGTGAGAAGGGTGATGAGGGTTGGAATGTGCAATCGCTCTTAAATAGCGAACCCGCGTCCCCCTAACATAATCTGGCCCTCGGCCCCCACCATATCTGCCTCTCCCACAAACAGTAGAGAGCCTATTGACTTTAAGTTCAAATGATGCAAACAATGCTAAAAATGCTTTTTGATGGTTTAGATGAACCTCTATTCATTATCCTGGTAGAATGAGGAAACTATCTAAGAAAATGATTTTTTGTTTGTTTCTAACTTTAAAAAGAAGGGGGGGAGGGAATGAACCAGATTACTTAGTCAGGCAAAAATCTTAGAAAAAAATCTAGGGCAGGTTAGGAACAATTCACCTACAACTATCTTGAAAATAGTACAGTAATTAATAAAAGCCGTCTTGGACTTAGTATTTCATGATATCCCAATTAGCATGCTGGATTGGATAGTAGATTCATAACTAGCTTGAAAACTACTCAATCATTACTCATGAATAGCTCCTTATCAAGTGGAATCAAGTGAGATATACTTCAGAATATTATATGAGTGGTGTTCTTGTGCCTCAGACATTTTCATAAATGATCTGGATGAAGCTGTATAAAATTTCAAATGGTACAAAACTGGATGGGATATTTTAAAATCTACCAAACTGGAGGGGAGTTCAAAATTATTTTGATTAGTGTGAGAGGTAGGCTTAAAATAAAATAAAATTGAATATATATATGCAAACAGTGGTGAGTATCTGGACTGGTAGTAATACCTGTGAAAAGAGTTTAGGAATCACAAGTTGAATATGAGTCAGAACTGTGAAAGGATTGATAAGAGGAAAGGCAAATATAATTTCTGGCTGCATCAATAGAATTCTAATTTCTAAATTACAAAAAATAGTAATTCTAGTCTATTCTGCATAGGTCAGGTTCTATCTTAAATTCTTAGTTTAAGTTGAGAGAAGAGCAATGCAGATAATCAACAGCTTAGAAACTAAACCTTATGATCAGAGACTAATGTAACTGTGTTATGTTCAATTTGTGAAAAGATTATTGCAGGGAACAAATGGTTACTTTTTTCATATACATGACAAGATACTTGGAGAAAGTTCTCCAGAAATAACCAGAAAATGTTCACTATGATTCTCAAGTTACAAGAAGACTGATGCTGGTTACGTGTTTGAAAGGCTACTTTGATAAAGGAATCAGATACCCCTTGTTGGCATTTTCCAGTAGACACTAGACCAATTTCTATTGACAATGCGTCTAGATTTTTATCATGATTAAGGAGATAAGCTCAAAGGTCTTAATTTTCCCAAGAATTCTATGTTGTATGAATTAAATGCTAATTTCTCCAGGGCATATACCTGTAGTTAAATAAATAAATGCATCTCCATAGCATGATATATTTTTTCAGGTTCACCATATGTGACAGCTATTGGAACAAGAGAAGTCCCTATTATTTCTTTAAACCTGCCATTCCCACCATGGATATACATTTCACTCGTATCAATTCCTGCCTTGCAGAAATAAAACTGCACTTGAAGCTCTCGGAGTTTAAAACAAGCTTTAAAATGGCTCGACCAGATGTTTGAACAGTATGCTTGAATATATTTTGAATGAGAAATATCCCATTTCATTAAAAAGAAAAATCCTGTGTTATAAAAATTATTTACATGTAATTAAATTTGACTACCATCAATTTGACTACCAAAGCAGGAATAGGGAGAGTATATTAAAAAAAACAAGTCTCTATCAACTACAAGAGCCAAGGTGGCGCAGTGGTTAAATGCAGCACTGCAGGCTACTGCTAGATCAGCAGGTCAGCGGTTCAAATCTCACCGGCTCAGGGTTGACTCAGCCTTCCATCCTTCCGAGGTGGGTAAAATGAGGACCCAGATTGTTGGGGGCAATATGCTGACTCTCTGTAAACCGCTTAGAGAGGCCTGAAAGGCCTATGAAGCAGTATATAAGTCTACTGCTATTGTTCAGCTGATAAGGTAGAAACATACATACGTGTGTGTGTGTGTGTGTGTGTGTGTGTGTGTGTGTGTTGTATTTGTGCTGATAAATAAATAAAGGGAGACTAGTATAGATCTATTTCAAGCTATTTAGCTCTCATCAGCTTGCCATACCCTTACTGGGATTTGAATGTGTGCTGTATTACATATTAGGCAGATGTGTTAACCACTAAGCCACAAGGTTCTCCTCCTTATCAGCTGAGCCAGGGAAGAAGGTATGTATTTAGTGTCACAACCCCTGCTATGCCCAAATATGGGAAGGAGATATATATATATAGCCATCTTCAGGGTGGGTTTTGGACTTAAAGTGTGATTGGAGCTGCCGTCTTTCTATAAATCTTGGTGGTGGGGTGTGTGGAGTGATGGCTTTGTTGTTGTAAGTGGGTTGATTGGCTGTGTAGTTGCATCCTGATTGGCAGATGGAGTTGAGGTTTGTTAATTGTAGAATATATATTGGAATAGGAATAACTCAGAACTTTGCATTGAATTATGGCCCCAAATATATACCTTTTCTCAGAAGATGAAGAAAAGTATAAACACAAGGCTATATGTGTGAAATCAATGTCTTTATGTCCAATAGAAAAATGCAGTGGCAAAACTCTGATGTTTAAAGTATCTTACTGCATGTGTTTGTGCCCCGAACATAGACACAAACATACAAAGACAATGAAGAGAGTGGTGTCAGAAAGAAATAGAAAAACTAGGTGGCTCTTCATAGCTACCCAACTAAATTCTATCCTCAGCCACACCCTTGGCTGATTTTTCCACTGAGGCACAAGTTGTTTACAAAAAAAATGTCTGATCTGAAAAAAAAATGGAAAAATATAGGTTGTAATTGATGGTAGCATAAGGAAGAAAAATCACATGAAATGGGAATATGATTCTTCAGGGATTTAAAACTCTGTGTATGTGTACACTGTGGAGACAGAGCTTTGCCAATTAGCAATAGCAATGGCAGTTAGACTTATATACCGCTTCATAGGGCTTTCAGCCCTCTCTAAGCGGTTTACAGAGTCAGCATATCGCCCCCACAGTCTGGGTCCTCATTTCACCCACCTCGGAGGGATGGAAGGCTGAGTCAACCTTGAGCCGGTGAGATTAGAACCGCTGAACTGCAGATAACAGTCAGCTGAAGTGGCCTGCAGTACTGCACCCTAACCACTGCGCCACCTCGGCTCTTGATATTGACCTACTGAGCCCCACTCAAGAGCAATAGAGATTGAAGTTCTATAGAAAAAAGGTAGAACTTCCCTGCTTGTGTTAGTTGGGTGACGTGGACACTGTTTGGCCAATAATGGAAACTTTCCTCAAGATGTTTTCTTCTTTCTTTTTTTTAATTATTTAGCATATGATGACAACATGATAGAAGAAGATATACAAACGATCCACATAATTATATACCAAAGGGGTTGAAGGGGAAATGCTTCATCACTGGAGGTTTTTAAGAAGATACTGGATGGACTGGACTTGTTTGAAATGGTATAGGACAGTGTTTCTCAACCTTGGCGACTTTAAGTCCTGTGGACTTCAAGTCGCCAAGGTTGAGAAACACTGGTATAGGATCTCCTGCTTGAGCAGGGGGTTGGACTAGAAGACCTTCAAGGTCCCTTCCAGCTCTATTCTGATTCTGATTCTCCTAACTGGATATCCAATTTAGCTATATTGAAGATTGCCTCTGACACTGCTTCATGCGGATCTTCAAGGAGATGGGCTCTTAATGTCGTCATTAGTTGCCAGAGTAGGGTATTTCAGTATTAGCGGAATGAAAAACAACTAAACACAGAATGCTAACTGTATTTACAATTAAAAGAGGAGGTAAAAGGCCAAGTCAAGTTGACTTCACTTTCCTTAGGAGTACAAAGTGCTTATAAATATGTCTCCTCAAGTATGACAAAAGAACGACCAATTCCACACGGAATTCTTTTTGTTCCAGGGACAATTGTGAATCTCAGTTCAGCTCAACCTTTTAAGATATCTTGAAAAATCATAAACAGTGAAAACACAGCCCTGAAGATCATGATTAGAAGGGGGAAACAACCTAGACATTTTCAGCTGTGTGACTGAAACACAAAAGGGCCTTAGACACAAGTAAGATAAAAAGAAGGAAAAGATCAATGAAACTTAAATTCCTGAACAATATACATAATACATGATCCTTTAATGTAAGTAAAGGGAAAGGTTTCCCTGTCAGTCATTTCCGACACTAGGGGTAGTACTCATCTCTGTTTCTTGGCTGAGGGAGCCAGTGTTGTCTGAAGAGAATTTCTGTGGCCAGCATGTCTACATGTTGAGGCACACAGAACTCTATTACCTTCCCAAGGAAGTGGTACCTATTCATCTATTCACATTTGCATGCTTTCGACCTGCTAGGTTGGCGGGACCTGGGGAAAGAATGGGAGTTCATCCTGTTGTGAGGCAATCAGGTCTCAAACCTGGGCTGTCAGCTTTCTAGCTGACAAGCTCAATTATTTTTAACTACTGAACCATCACACCCCACACTTTTAATAACTTAATAGTTTTCTTTACATACTAAGTAAAGAAAATGATTTTTGTCTGGGTGCAGTAATACAGATCAGAGAGAAAACTCAACTAATTATCACCACTGTAAAGAGATGGGAATACTACTTAAAGCCATTATCATCACAATCATCATCATTATTATCTTCAGAAATATTACCACAATGCTGTGACATTTGCTCATATTTTATTTATCCGTGTACTTCTTGTTGTTGCTTACTCCAGTAAAAACTGAATATGAGATAGGCCGGACTAAAAAAGCCCATAACCATAAAACATTATAGTCCTCCACAAACACAGGCCTGGGAGCAGAAGGAGACACTTAAGAGCTTTCCGGAAGCCCAGGAGAATTGTTAAAGGTACACTATCATTGTCCTGGGAAATATCATTGTTGAAGTGGGTACTTTCATAAATCGTCATTTCCTTCCAACTTTTGAAAAGGCATGTGATCTGTCTTTCCTTTACTTTGATCTAACCAAACTCAAATATGAGATCTTTTTTTAAGGAAAAAATAATCTACATCTCCTGTAGCTTCAGTGGCATATGAAGTTACTTTCAAAGAAATGGAGATTGAACAGGAATTTTGAAAACAATACTATAGCAATAGCAATAGCAGTTAGACTTATATACCGCTTCATAGGGCTTTCAGCCCTCTCTAAGCGGTTTACAGAGTCAGCATATCGCCCCCAACAACATTCCGGCTCCTCATTTTACCCACCTCAGAAGGATGGAAGGCTGAGTCAACCTTGAGCCGGTGAGATTTGAACCGCTGAACTGCAGATAACAGTCAGCTGAAGTGGCCTGCAGTACTGCACTCTACCCACTGTGCCACCTTGGCTCTTACTTCTGGGGAAAATGTGAATATATGCCATTATCTTATTTTTCCAAAGAATACAATAGACTAGAATAATTTATTGGCCAAGTGTGATTGGACACACAAGGAATTTGTCTTTGGTGCATACACTCTCGGTGCACATAAAAAAATCATGGAAAGATACATTTGTCAAGAATCATAAGGTACACACTTAATTATAGTCAGAGGGTACAAATAAGCAATCAGGAAACGGTATCAATATAAATCATATGGATGTAAGCAACAAAATTACAGTCCTGCAGTCATAAGTGGGAGGAGAGGGGTGATAGGAATGATGAGAGGACTAATAGTAATGGTAATGCAGCCTTAATGAATGGTTTGACAGTAGTGAGGGAATTATTTGTTTAGCAGAGTGACAAATTGTTCTTGTGGACAAGGACCCATGAAGTGGACAAGGACCCATAATTTTGATGTCTTGCCTGTAGTCCAATCATCTAGTTTATTATCTACTCGCAGTTCATCATGCACAGAAATCATATTCTGCATTCATAACATATATGAGCTCATGCTGTCTGAAAAGCCACATGTTGCTGTGACTGTATTGCTAAGCCATGCTCCTTAAGGCAGAGCACAGAACATCTCTGTTGCAGTAATTGTTTAAGTAAACATAAAAGTTTTCTTCACGTGAGAGCAGGGATCTGTTCAGGAAATTGCTCCTGAGGGAACCAACTGCCACGCTTTAAGGCTCTGAGGATGACAGAGAGCCAGGGAAGGCAGTGGCAATTAATTTTAAAAAATAATCTCTTCAGGAACTTGTATCACCATCACCCCGATGGCAGAATAGAGAAGTCAATGTAATGCTCTGCCAATGAGTGCATTATGCGCCATGGTACTTTTTTCATGTGACAGCTAAAAAAATTTATGCTGGTATCCTAATTACTTTTAATAAATATCAGGAAGCAGGCAGCACATAACCTCTAAAAGGGAGATGGAGAAGAGAACAGTTAAGTATATCTTGAAATGTGGGAATAATTGCAGAGACCTGCTCCCACAGGATGTGCCGTAGAGCACACGAAACAATGAAAGCGCATGGGAATGTGGAAAACAGGATGAATGGCTCATAAAAAAGTAACGGCCACAGCCAGCTCTGGCCCTAAGTGATAACATTGTATGCTAATGAGTGTAATAAGACTAAAAGGGAGTTTCGGACTCTGTTCTGAGCTCTCATCCCAAGACATCTTGCCTGCGTGTCTTATTCCTCATGAGAGACCACCACATTGAAATGAGTAACATGCAACAGAAAGATGATGGTTGATCTATTACGTATATTCATTATGGAAGCCTTGAATGTTTTCAATAGTTCTCTCCCATTATTTTGTGGTCTAAGATACACTGCTTTAAAAAATAATTTGTATCACAGTTGGTGCATTTGATCAAGAACCAGGAGAAGAAGAAGGGAAGGGCACCAACTGGATTACAGATTAAACTATGAATAAAACCCCCATGTCATAAAATGACCTCCTGGATTTTACGTTGCAGACAGATCTGTAATTGTTGTGAAAGATTAAGTCAAAATTAAGTTCAAATTCCAAAGAAATGGCAACTGATATGTAATTTTTCTGAATCATTGGAGGTTGAGCATTAAATGACTCAACCAACATAAATTTGGCTAGTAATTACTAATGCGTGGTTTCATGAATGTTACATGAGTTCAAATCAAATTGATTTTTAAAAATCCTATTCAATATAACACAAAAATTGGAGCATTCAGTCACTACAATACATGAAAGATTATAGAAGAATCTTTGTACAATATTACATTTTTTGTTTCCTCTCTAGATGATTAAATTTCCTATTAAAAGAATGCATAATTGAAGGGACAATTGAATCATTAATATTTAAATTTTCTGTGGACTTCAAACCAAGTGTTCATTCCATGGGCAATCTTCTCTATTTGTTATGTTACATTATTTTATTTTTAAATAGACAAATTGGCTGCTTTATTGTAAAAATAAGAGTTTCCATCTTTGGCATTTTCAACAATAAGAGTGAATGCTCTAAAGAAACAAATAAAATACTTCATTCTTTTTCTATCCTTTGATTGTATGCAGAGAAAATAACTACAGAAAACTAATGCAAATGTTACATTTGAAGACAGAGCTCTGGGATCCCATTCAGAAGAATGAATAGGACGGTCCTCAAATGGAGTTTACCCTCTCCTATTTTGAAGTACATTAAATAACATAGATGACCTTCTAAAACAGAGTTTTTCAATCTTGGCAACTTTAAGATGTGTGGACTCCAAGTCCCAGAATTCCCCAGGTAGCATGCTGGAAATTGAAGTATGTAGATCAGGAGTGTCAAACTTGTGGCCCAAGGGCCAAATGTGTCATGCGCTGACCATGCCCACCCCTGGTTTAGTGAGTTGTGATACGTCATGTGATGACAAAGTGTCATCACAAGTTTGACACCCCTGCTATTAGATTTTAGAGTTGCCAAGATTAAGAAATGGAGTGCAAATTTGTTCACCTTTAAGGCAAGTTGAGGGATATTGGTAGATTGAGCCGAGGTGGCGCAGTGGTTAGAGTGCAGTACTGCAGGCCACTTCAGCTGACTGTTATCTGCAGTTCGGCTGTTCAAATCTCACCGGCTCAAGGTTGACTCAGCCTTCCATCCTTCCAAGGTGGGTGAAATGAGGACCCAGACTGTGGGGGCGATATGCTGACTCTGTAAACCGCTTAGAGGGGGCTGAAAGCCCTATGAAGCGGTATACAAGTCTAACTGCTATTGCTATTGCTATTGGAAGTAGCTTCAGGAGTCTGAGAGCACCCATTTTGCTCATTACCTGATTCTCCAAAATAAACAAATTAGTGGGAGAAAAAACATTGCATTTTTAGCACATGCACTTGACAACTCTAGGGAGTCACAAATTAGATCCCATTGAATTGCATATTTTGGTTTTCTTTTTCTTAAGCAGTACATTGAGGTGACATTAAGTAATTCTGGCATATACTCACCCAGAAAATCCATCCTTTCTTTTTTTAAAAAACAACAACAACTAGCTACCAAGTTTTAAATGTTGAAGTATATCACACTAAATTAGCTGGGATTGCACTAACCCTAACTTTTGGCTTCAATATTTATTCAGTACCTTGGAAAATGTCCTGAGATTCAAACTGTGATTTGGAAAAGTTTAATTTCTATTTCTCATGTATTGCATAAGAAACCAAGAAAAAGAAATTATACCTGACACAAAGAGATTACATTTTCGTGACTGGCAATTCTGTAGCTGAGGTTGATATACATTCAATGTGAGGCATATAATGTCGTGTTTTGACCATATCTTTAAGATTTATCAATCAATCAGTGGTAAAACACATCACAATTGAAATTGCCAATAACTATTGCCCCTTCATAAAGGGCTTCTTATATTTGTTTATGTCAAATTTTCATGAAAATGACCCAGACTTTAAAGGTAGCTTTCTCTGGGGATGATTATATGCCTCCCCACTGCATTTCTTTTTTGACACTTTAAATGGAAATTAGAGGAACATCTAAATCATTTTACAAGGATAAATTCACAAAATAGAAAGTTCAGTATGAAGCAGTTTAAAGCTGTATTTCACTAAACCAGTGGCTTGCGGTGAGGTTTATGGCTGGTGAGGCAAGTGGGCAAAAGCCGCCCTATGTCAGACACATTGGCAGGGCATTCAGATGCCCCGGTGCTGTGTCCACCATAGAGGCGAGACGCCTCTATGTCAGACATAGTGGAAGGGCGGCTTTTGCACAAAAACTCTTGCTAATCGTCCTTCTGTTCAGGAAAGTTGTGTATCATGATAACTGTTCATTTAACACCCTAGCAATGTTTTCCTCACACATTTAATTGGGCAGGAAACTGTAGTATTGCTGTAAAATGTCTCAAGTTTAATTCAATTTACACTTCTGTCATATTGGCACCTCAAATGAACACAAACTGTCAGGAAATCGTCCTGGGGAAATTAGTAAAACTGGTCTCAGTGCATTTTTGGAGAAAGGAAATGAAGGCTTGCAGAGTGGTCTCTGAAATATTGGGTTTCATTGTTTAGCTAAAACATTAACAAATCCTTCATATTAAAAATATATATATACAGTACTGACTTAATACTAATCCTCTAATACTGCATTAATGCTAATCCACTCTTTATTTACTCTCTCTCTCTCTCTCTCTCTCTCTCTCTCTCTCTCTCTCTCTCTCTCTCTTGCACAAAACACTTATTAAATAATTTTGATGAAAAATGCAATTATGAAAATATTGGCATTGGAAATTATAACGCTTCCTTATTGTCATCAGGGCGGCTACAACAAAATTGAAATGGTACCTAGGGCAACTAAAATACACCCCTCTTGCATGTGTGCTGAACATGGGTGGCAACTATCTCATTTGACCTCCTGCAAAAGTTCCCGAATTAGCTGAGGATCCATTAAGCCCTCTGCTTTCCCCCAACTGAAAATTTGCCTGCGAGTCACCAGGCAAATTTCTTTTCCAGTCCTGCTGCTCAAGTTCTTTTTAACAATCCAAGGGCTGAGAATCAAGGAGAAAGCATTGACAAGTCATTCTGGGTGCACTTTTGGGTGGATCGATAAGAGGCCCAAAGCCTCAGAAGTTACAAAATTTGAACTTTCCTTTTTTTGAGTGGATAAGAACATTGGGACCCAGGCTGCCTAATTTGAGATGTCATAAAACAAGACAGTGAGTTCAACCATGTGCTCAAAACCATCCACCCTTTCAAAAATGCAGTTGCAAAAAGTGGGCAAGTCTTCAACCATCACAACTGCCATTTTGATTTTTTGTTCCCCTTCTAAAGACGCATAGTGGCATGGTAAGATTGTATACGTAGTGTAGATGTCAACTTCCATGTTGACATTCCACGCATGTCGTCCAGCTGGGTCTCAGATTACAATAGCTGGCTGGAGGCAGGTGGATTTATTGGACAACGTGATTTATGACACAGAGTGAGGGGAGGAAAGGAAGAGGGGCGAAGTTCCGAAGCACAAAGACAAAGCGAAAGAAATGTCTGCGAATAAATCTTGCCTAATGAAGCTGTTTAATAAATCACTAGTTTCTGTATAAGAAACATTAGCTCTTATTGTGTGTTTGTTATGGCATCCTTGGGAAACTTCACAGCAGATGCATGGGCCATGGGTGTAGAACATGTTAATGGATGTCTCAAGTACAGCCCTTTTATACGCATTACTATTCTGGAGCATTAATTACAAATATCAAAGTTTTGCCTTTCCATTTCCTAATGGAAAGACTGTTTTTTGTTGTTCATCCAGAATGAATATCATTTGGGGAATATTAGACTATAACGACTAACAAGTGCTGGAGCTCATAGCAATAAAGTGTATAACAGAGCAGTGTGGTGGCCTAGAGGTGAAGCTTTTGCCTCACAATCCGGAGGTTGTGACTTTGATCCTAGGCAGCAGCAGATATTTATCTCTCTGGGTAGAAAGAGGGAAAAAAAATCTGCTGTGATCTCTGTGTAGGCATCAGGAAGGGCATCTGGCCAGTAAATGCTCAGCTCCATTCAATCACCCCGACTCCACCCTGATACAAGGAATTAGAGAAAAATAAAATAAAAATCATCTTATTTTCTTCAGACTCTACTGATAGCTTGTTCGGTGTAAGAGCATGAAATATGCCAATTTTCATGCTCATTTTGCAGAACCTTTCTGCCTATGCCAATTATCTACTCAAGTTTTTTCTGCAGCATTCACAAAGACTCTTGATTATTCTTTATGGATACACCGTCTGTCCATCTTTAGCTTTTCAGTGACATAAAAATGGAATGGAGAAAGAGGAATTGCTTACAAAGCCAAAAGTCCAATAGAGGTCACACATCTATACAACTGTGATATTTACAATTATTTTGCACAGGAAAAAGAAAAGACAACGAATGAACAATTTGCCAGGACGGAGGGGGGAAATGAATGAGAGAGGTGAATTGACTAAAAGCCAGTACAGTGGAGAAATAAATATATGGACAGTGATGTATGTGGTGTAAACAAAGAGAGGAAAATTGGATACGACAACAGAGGAATGGAAAGCTGGTTAAGCAGGTGAAAGCAAGTTCAAGTGGGAATTGATAAGGTGAGAAAGGAGAAAATGAATCCATTGCAATTCATTTACAAGAGAGATCACAGTCGCCACGCAGGACCAGAGACTGAGTAAAAACAGCACGTAGTAGTCAACAGAAACAACTGCACGTAACTCTCTCCACCACATATTTCCACGTGCATATATTTAAATGAGATGTTTTGCCATTGTTTAAAGTCCTTTGCATCAAATATTTAATCTGTCCCTGTGAAACAAGGCAGACCATTGTCTCCATATGTTGCACTGGAAATCTGTCAAGATTTAGTTTACAATACAATAACAGCAGGGGTGCCCGTTGTGCGTGCTTCTGCCTGGGATTCATTCAGCCTTGTGAAACAGCAGCATAATCACTTCTGTTTATATGATTTCCAAATCTCAAACTTACGATAGAAGGACAAATGAAAAACCATAGCTTGCAGGCTGCAGCAATCCATGCGCAATAGATATCACTGGTGTGAACAATGACCATTTTTTACCCAAAGTTTCTTTTAAATTAAAAGTATTTTAGGGACAAAAGTATTTTTGCAAAGAGTTTCCTTAATAGAGTCCATCAACAGATGGATAACCAAAACCATACCAGTACTATAGATAGTAGAATACAATGGTTCACACAATTCAGAAAAGATGTCATCTAATTTTGGGGGGGAGGGTAATCAATTGCAATCATGCAGAGTTCTAATGTGATATGCAAGATGAATATCCTTGATTCTTCTTTTTCTAAATTTTTAAGAAGAACTTACTCCATTTTTTTAAAAAAAACCTGGTGAGATTCTTGACCTTAGTGTTCCTATAACACGGACAAATTCATCGCCATTCTGCTCTTTCAAAACCCAGGTATCCTTGCCTAAACACAGTATTTCTCAACCTCAGCAACTTGAAGATGTGTGGATTTCAATTCCCAGAATTGCCTTTAGCATGCTGGCTGGAGAATTCTAGGAGTTGAAGTCCATGCATCTTCCAGCTTTTGCAGTTGAGAAACACGGGCGAAAGGCTTCCTTAAGAAAATAGGTTAAAAACAACCCTAAATAAAGTAAACCTCATTTGCCATTCATGGATAATTTAATTTGCCTTTTTGTGTGTCTCTCTGGGTGCTCATAGGTATATGAGAAACAATGTGACTTTGTGACTTTCATTTCTGAAATATGATTTTGAAGTTTCTCCTGAATGTTTTTTTTTTCATATATAAAGGTAGGTGCATACAGTATAATAAAATGAGAATTAGAGACATAGGAGAGAAAAAGACTGCTCAACTATCATTGGATGTGTGTACACTCAGAAAAAAATTTCTAATTTTTTCTAACATATCTAATCAGTTACATATAAATAATCTTAATACAACGTCTCTTCTCTATATTATTTCCTTAAGCAATTTTTTTTCTGCAGATTTCTGCAGTCTCCGAAGAGGAAATAAGTGGGCATGAAACGGGTGAAGGAATTTCAGGTTTTGAATGTTTTGTGTATTCTTTCAAATTGGTGACTATTCTTATTATTTGGCCCACAAATTTAGCAGATAAATGTAATAAAAAGGAGTAAGTGCAAAAAAGGGAAAACTTCCAGTGGAAATCAACCTGAAGCATTTTGGCATTTAAAGCAAATGATATTCTTCAACCACCCAAATCTAAAGGACATTATAGCCAAAGTCAGTTAATTATTTTGATAAATGAGGCAAAAAAAAGGTTCTCACGCATCTCTTCACACTGGTGGCAATGAAAATATGATCAACTAATTCTTGGCATGTCCTTTAATATCAATGAAATCTGCTGCTTGGGGTAGCCATATCACTCTCCCTAAAGCCAGGGGTGGGTTCCTGCCAGTTCTAACCTCTTCTAACCTCTTCTATAGAAGACGTTCCACAAATCTACTGTGCCGTTTAGAACCGGTTCCAGCTCCCTCCCCCCGCCCGTCCGCACATCATTCAAGATGAAGAGCGAGAGGAGGAATTCTGGGAGTTGAAGTCCACAAGTCTTAAAGCTGTCAAGTTTGAACTCCCCTGGTTTTTTTCTAAAGGGTTAGGGGTGCAAGGGTCTTGTAACTTGATAGCTTTAAGACTTGCACACTTCAATGTCAGAATTCCTGAGCCAACGTGACTGGAGGAGGAATTCTGGGAGTTGAAGTCCACAAGTCTTAAAGCTGTCAAGTTTGAACACCCCTGGGTTTTTTTCCTAAAGGGTTAGGGTGCAAGGGTTGTGCAACTTGACAGCTTTAAGACTTGCATGCTTCAAATGCCAGAGTTTCTGAGCCAACATTTTGGTTGTTAAGCAAGAGTGTTGTTAAGTGAGTTTCACCACATTTTGCAAATTGGCCACACCCACCCAGTCACATGGCTGGCAAGCCACTCCCACCCAGTCACATGGCCAGCAAGCCACTCCCACCTGGTCACATGGCCAGCAAGCCACTCCCACAAAGCAGGCCACACCTACAGAAGAGGTTCTAAAATTTTTTGAAACCCACCATTACTTGGCTAGAAAAACATATTTAAAATACGAGTGAAAACTGAGTGAACTCAATGTTAAATTACTGTACTTCTTATTACAATAGTAGCAGGTAGTGATAAGGTGCATTCTGGTGGGAAGGAAAAGTCCCGGGATGTAGCAGAAATGGAATAGCAATAGCCCTTAGACTTATATACCACTTCAAGGTGCTTTATAGCCCTCTCTAAGTGGTTACAGAATCAGCATATTGCCTCCAACAATCTGGGTCCTCATTTTACCGACCCTCTTTTTACATGA